>NC_048557.2:0-275689 GCF_902806685.2 Maniola hyperantus | reverse complement strand
TATAATAAAAACTGCCATACGCCTTCCAGGTTAGCCCGCTATCATATTAGACTGCATCATCACTTACCATCAGGTGAGATTGCAGTCAAGGGCTAACTTGTATCTGAATAAAAATAAAAAAAATAATCTTAAAAACCTTCGGGAATCCTTCGATTTTCTGTTATAAAAAGTAGCCTTTATTCGTCTCCGTAACCCAAACTATCTCTATACGAAATGTCGACATAATCAGTTAAAAGATTTCCCGTTATTTTAGCATTAGGTATGTTATAAGTAGAGCGTAATAAACAAGTTTAAGATGTATATCACCTATTAAATGTATAAAGTCACATTTTCGCTTAGAATTTATTCTAAACAAACTCTTTCATTCTAAACGGGCGTCGTCCCAGACTTCACTCCCAACAAGCTAGCGAAGCTAGTTACAAGTGAGAACGTCTGAAAGTTCCTAGACCGACATTAATGTCTGCTCACCGCAAACGCCAGTGTCGTGGACTCCGGTCTTTATTTATATTGTAGCTAATGGTTACGCTTGTCTGAGCATGCGAAACATTCTTTGACCTCACCACTTAGTCTAGCTGGGAAAATTCTACTCGCTTAAAGGTGATCCTATATAAAATCCTATACAAGTACGCCGTAGAATATTCGTTTAAATAAGAATTAATTTGCTCAGCAAACTTTGGGCGGAATTAGCGAGTACAATAAAACAAAATGGCCGATCGTAAATTAAGTCGACAGCTTTTAGCCAAGTTTTAAATTACACTCATTTGAAACTTGGAATCCTAGACTCGTGGGTAAAAACTTAGCAGGGGAGGAACGTGTATCGTAAAGGCGTAACTTACAAGATTACAGCGATTTCATCCGCTAGAGTATTTTATTTATAATTCACTAGCTGATGCCCGCGACTTCATTCGCGTGGATTTTGGTTTTTTTACAATCCTAGGGGAACTCTTTGATTTTCTTGGATAAAAAGTGCCCTATGTCACTCTCCAAGTCTTTATCCATGCAAAAACTCACGGCGATCTGTTGTTCCGTTGCAACGTGATTGAAGGACAAACCAGCAAACAAACCAGCAATCCAATAAACCAACAAACCAACACACTTTCGCATTTATAATATGGGTAGTGATAACCGCGACTTTGAATTCCTCATTGCTAAAAGTCGTAACCCGTTGCCATTTATTACATAACCGTAAAAGTTTTCTTGGTATAATAAAGCGATGGGTCCCGATCCGTCCGCAAACAATTTGAAGTGATTTTCGACATTTCGAATTTTACAACCTGCATATAAACTTTATGTATCAAATAAAGATGTTTTAAATTGTACCACATACATTTACGCTTCCTTAAAAAAATGAGAAAAATTCCTTTAAACTGGGAAAATTACAAATAATTATAGTTAAGTCATCATCATCATCATCATCATGATCAACCCATCACCAGAGTGAGAAGGGTTTTGGCCATAGTCTACCACGCTGGCCAAGTGCGGATTGGTAGACTTCACACACCTTTGAGAACATTATAGAGAACTCTCAGGCATGCAGGTTACCTCACGATGTTTTCCTTCACCGTTAAAGCAAGTGATATTTTAATTACTTAAAAACGCACATAGCTCCGAAAAGTTAGAGATCGAACCCCCGACCTCCGATTGGAAGGCGGACGTCCTAACCACAAGGCTATCACAGCTTTAGTTTAGTGCTACAAAAATAATAATTCTTTTCGCCGAGCGAAGGCATGAACTCAAACTCAAACTCAAATTATTTATTCAGAATTGGTAAAATTTTACGCTTCCTGATTGTCATAAATTTTTATTTGTAAGATGATATGATATGGGCACGATGGTCACGCGCATGGGCACGATGGTCGCCAGTTGAAGATATGCCGCCAGTCTCTTTCATTTGTACCACACGCACAATGCCCAGGGGCGTAAGTTGGAGCCGGCCAGGAACAGGAATGGCGTGTCGCGAATACCAACACTCGTAATCAGAAACTAGCCGGAAAATATTGCTCGCCAATATCATCTGTCTACCAAACTCTGAGATAATGTTGATTCATTGGTCGGAAATATGAAATAGTTTTGATTAGGGGTTATAGGTAGGTACTTACATGAACCAGGAAGTTACGTAACATACATTGCGCTGTAGGAGAGGAAGGGGAAGAAAGATCATAACTTATTGTCGGTCGTACTATAGGTCGGTAGTATAAAAAAAACTGATTTATTCTGAATACACACTTAATTATTGACTGGAATTAAAAGTGATATGGCTAATTCTGTTGTACATAATCACTAAACTTAACTAAAATGATACGTCTAAATCTATTACAATCCCTTTCATAATTTTGCCTGCAGGAAAGGATAGCACTAGATTTAGACCTGTTAATTTAGTTTAGTTACGATATTGTGTACAAGAGAATCGGCCCCAATAGTTGGTTCAGTGGATTTTTGAAATATTCAACCCCTGAGGGGGTGAAATAGGGGTTTGAAATTTGTGTAGTCCACGCAGACGAAGTCGCGAGTATAAGCTAGGAGTTTATATGAGTCTATATGGAGCAAGGTGCTGCCGCGTCGCGTCACGTCGCACAGCGCAACGCGCGTCTGGACCATTAAGGGGACTCAGTTCAGTGCTTTCTTCATACAAACGTAGGAGGGAAAATACAACAATATTCGATATTGGCACCGATTCTAAGCACAACCTAATTTAAGAGTATTCGCACCCTCTTCTTACTATTGTAATATGAAAAGGACAGAAGCAGTTTGACATTTCTAAATTTAATTTTTAGATGGTAAAACCCGTGATTTTAGCACGCACTCGCGAACCTACTGTTTAAATTTGTATTGTGCACTAAAATTTAGAGTCTTTAAATGTGAAAGTCATGTTCCGTTCCTTTTTTAGCATTAGTAAAAAGAAAAGGATGCAGATACTCTAAATTTAGTTTAGAGAGAGACTAGAGAATCGGGACCATTGTGCGCACAAAACTAAGAATTATATCGATTTATCTCGTGATTATCTAGGTTTATTGATATATAAAACATTGAAAAAAATATTGATTTAAAAGTTACGAGGCTCAAAAGATTCTTATTTTAACACTAAATTAATGACAACTTTGGATTTAAATAAATAAGATTAGGGGTATGAAAATTCTAAATCAATTTATCATTAGACGTAGTTTATTTATTCATAACTTGAAATAACTTTACTTTGCAAACATAAATTCAGCAGTTTTTTCTCAAAAATACTTTTCCTAAACCCTTTTCGCGCGTGTGAAATTTAGATAAATAAAGAGAAGTTAAGACAGTGGGCTTTAATAGCGATGATTAATAAAAGTTACTAGACGACTTATAAAAGTTATCATCTATCAATTGATTGAAATGTAGGTAGTTGTAAATTTTGTCAGGTAATGCCAAGTAACTAAAATTCAAGCAAAGCATCTGCTGTATTATTTTAAAGTACGAATCCTAATCATCTAAACAGGCTTCTATAATAATTAGAAGCTAACAACCTAGTGTTTACTTTTATCTCAATGTATAAAATTTTTACAAAAAAAATAAAAACCGACTTCGTTACATAAACACTAAAAATTGAAAAATAATTTAATTTATTACCGAATATATTATGTATACAAGAGTTATTATAGTTCCATAATAATACTTTTTGGTGCCGGTGCCAATTAGCTTTAGCTGCGCGAATCGTCTAGACTTCATATTTTTATGGGACTCCACAATGGCACCGACCCCAAAAAATATTATTATGGAACTATATTAACTCTTGTATACATAATATATTCGGTAATAAATTAAATTATTTTTCAATTTTTAGTGTTTATGTAACGAAGTCGGTTTTTATTTTTTTTGTAAAAATTTTTTATTTCACAATTTTTAGTGGCCCCATGGAATTATGCTATGACTGGTTAAAAATCTACTGTTTACTAAGCTATTACACTGATCGCGAGCAATTTACTCTTATCCGTTGAGGAGTTCCAGTATCTATCTTCGAAGATGTTCATCAGATCTTCACCAAATTGAAATGGGACCAACTTTGAAGTATACCCTTTCAAACAAAAAAAGAATTTTCAAAATCGGTCCAGGCGTTTTTGAGTAATCGAAAAAAAAAAAAAAAAAGATTCCGACGAATTGAGAACCTCCTCCTTTTTTTGAAGTCGGTTAAAAATAAATAGCCAAAGAGGGTAGGTTATAAATACAGAAGTAAAACCAACCAAGTCGAATAATAATTAATCATTTATTGAAAGATCTTTAATACTTTAATCTTTATAGACCTATCTGTATTTTGTTGTATTTCTCAGCATAGGTCTATTTCATATTAAAATGAATCTACCACCCGTTTCCAAAGGTGTTTCGTTGTGGAGAAGAAATGGGCAAAGAAACTCCACAACACACATCTTTTAAAAGCATTACAACATTCCATAATACATAACATAATATCTAAACATATTTGGTACATGGTTATAATAACTAAACCTTTATAAGGCAAGTGATTACAATAAAATATAAGAATACTTAACTTTAGTAACTCTGTCGCCTTTGTTTACTCTGAAGTCACATCACTTCACTAGACTAAGGCTGTAATTAACACGAGAAGGAGTTATAATACGAGACTGTACGATACTGTGTCTCCTCTGTCGAGGTACTACTTTTATATCTTCCCATCGCAAAACAGGCGGACGTCGACTATCACATGACATTTTTAATAATTATTTATGTTGGTACAATGGTAGGTACCATTGTACCAACATTGAGATTGTTGACATTATTATTAATTTACTTAAATAATATTATTTGCAACATGTATTGACGGTTTACCTATTATTGTTTTACTACATTAATTAATGCCATACTATATTGATGATTTACATATTATTTCACATAATTTCTATAGACAACTGTATTTTAAATCCAGCCATATCCTGTCAATCCTAGTATGTTGTCAGTATTTACTTTACAATAAATAATTAGTCATATGTATCGATAATTTACATAATATTATTTTTCGTATCGTATCACATTCCTAGATATTAAATTGGGCAACAATAAAGAATATAAGATACTACTAAATCATAACCTTTCGGGCTGGGTAACATTGACGTTGATATCCTGTCGCGGGATAACGATTCTGTTTAAATTATTACTACAAATATTTATTGTAGACTCCAAGTTTATGATTAGATGAATTTTAGCATAATAATTATGTATCCAATTTTATCGTAATATAACACGCGCTTGATTTCAGTGAAAATCATCGTGCCTCTCAACTTTCCCATACAATGTCAAGTGAAAAGCAAACATGTTACCCACGTGCGCTGCCAATTTCGGTCGAGCGTCCTGCGTCACCTTAACTGAGCTCACTACTAAATTTTGCTTTTAACTTATTGCACGGTATGATATATGTAGGTAACTAACTTCCTCGCGACCACTAAGAAAGTTAAGTCAACGTCTTGAAGTTCCTTCCAGTTTTACATTCAGTGCTAAAACAAAACTATGTTAAAATAAGTTATGGCGAGAAGTTCCTCTAGTTAATTCATTGGATGAGTCCCACTAATTGTTTGATTTAGTTTAAGTCTGTTTTATGAAGAAAAGATTACAGGAGTTTTTATCTTTATTATACTTAGTTCTTTGTTATTATATTTATTTTAGCAAGTTCGTACCAGGGCGTTCCGTGAAACAAGGAACCCTTGTAGTTTTTTTTTATCCGTCGGTCTGTCTGTCTGTCTAAGGCAAATGCAGGTATTACCGACGCGACCCATTAAGGAAATTTTTAAAGCGATTTAAATAATTAAGGCTACCTACTGATTGCTTTCACATTTCACATTTGCAACATATCGTAAACTTTTACAAAATTATAAGATTTTTATATTTTTTCGCGTTTTTTTTGTGATATCATATCAGTAATCATCAGTACTATCACCTGTCTTCGTTTTTGTCAGCGTTCTGGTTACACCCTGTACACCAATTAATATAAAGATCAGTAGTCTCACTAACGTTGATAGTATTCGAGTGTCGAAAATCTTCCGCATTACAGTAAACTGGATCTAAACTACATTGTTTTAGAGCTCAAGTTTGTCTACACATCTACAGCCAGCGCTCCAAGCGGAAACGTTGCGAAATTAAAATTAGTAGCACTGAATTTTTGACTTCAATTCAAGGCACTTTAGGTCCATTTTACTTTGACGGTATTGTGTTTCGACTTTCGAATTCTAGCAACGTTTGGTGAGACGTAAAATCTTATACTAAGCGTACTGATCTTTATATTTGGTTCTACAGGGTGTAAACAGAACGCTGACAAAAAGACGACAGGTGATAGTACCTACTGATGAAAAAGAATACCCGGCTGAGTTTGTTGTGGGCTCTTCTCAGACCTGGGCGCGTTTGGAACCCTCGTAGCTTCAGTTTTAAGTTTGCGAAATAATTATCACCACTATATCTTAGAAATCCAACATCTGACCTTCAAAAAGAGTTATTAATTACCTATTTTGAATAAATCATTTGACTTTGACTTTGACTTTGACTTTGATGATTACTGATATGAGAGACCACAAAAAAAACGCGAAAAAAAATATAAAAAATCTTATAATTTTGTAAAGTTTACTAGATACTCCGAGACACCGGCAGAAGATCTAGGCCGCCTTCACATGATAAGGATGGCGTAAGTTAAAGATGCACGTGTCAATAGAGCCGAGCTCGCGAAATTCATTTTGGAAACAAACAAGCGAGCGCGCAAACGAGGATTCGTTAGCTTTGTCGCGGATTTTATCCCTAGCCTCGAGGAATGAGCCGAGGGAGTGCGCGGTCCCATTGCACACAACCGATACGGCGACAATAAATAGAAAAACCGGGCAGCTGCTAATAGGATTCGCACACGAATGGTTACGTAACATCGTACAAGAAATAACATTTTTTGTGATGTAACCACAAATTCACGGTTTTCGGTTTTCTCCCCTTACGTGTGCTATAAGATCTACCTACCTCCCAAATTTCATGATTCTAGGTCAACGGGAAGTACCTCCCTATAGGTTTCTTGACAGCGTTTCTTTTTCCTTTTGAGGTACGGGACCCTAAAAACCAGACGCTACACCACAAAAAGTAATTGACGTAAATGCTTGTTGCAAGTAAGGATGTAATATGAAAGAAAGAAATCATCTTATGCCTAAGGTTAATGGTTAGTAGGTAGTAGTTAGTAGATAATAAGAAGTATTTAATAATTAATTTAATCTAAAATTAGTTCTTGCACCCACTTGGCACAAGATGAAATGGCCCCAGCTCAGCATTAATGCTGCAGGTTTTAAGAATAAAACCTGAGCGCTGGTATTCTGCTGGGACCAAAAAAGAGTGACTTGCACGAGCTTAACAGGTCAATATGGATCTGAGACAATACGTTCGCTAACTATGAGCCTCATAAGAAAGCTCAGCCACTCAGCGGGTGCCAGAGAGAGCTTATGCTTGGAGTTCCGAGTTCGATTGCTGACGACGTTGATGAATGAGTGTCCAGCCAAAACAGTTACGTTACAGTACGTTACAGTACGTTAATATAATACGTCAAAATCTCGCACAAAAGTAGTTGACGTATCGTGCATTACATTGGAAACAGCGTCTTGAGAAAAATATAGTTGCACAAAGTTTTTATTTACGCCTCGGCTGTAGTGTAGTTTTTTGCGTTTGTTTTGGACCTCCATTGTTCCCGTGTGATATTACTGCTTTCTTCTTTATGGGGTGCGTTAATAAAGAAAACATTCTAGAACATTGGCCATTTTCTTGTTGTAAACAGGCCTTTTTAGTAACCCCTTTGAGAAGAAACAAGCGCAAGCCTACTGCAGAAATCGTTATTGCTTATCTATCAAAACGTAATCAGTACCCTTATTATAAATGCGAAAGTGTGTTTGTTTGCTGATTTGTTGGTTTGTTGGTTTATTGGTTTGTTGGTGTAGTGTATTGGATTATTAATATAATATTCACTCGTACCGGCGAGGCGTGCGGAGGTGGGGTCGCGGGGAGCGATAGCTCGCCGCGAACTCACTGTTCGGACACCGCGCGGATAGGACGTGTTGTGAAGCTAAAGGTTCGTACGCACCTGAGCGGCGCGGCGCGGCGCTTCAGTGAGCTTCACGTCGCGGCACAGAGCTTCAAAATATCATTTCTATCATTTTGTATGGCGCATATCGCACTAGAGCGGCGCGGCGCGGCGCTTCACCGCGCGTTGCCGCGCGGCACGGCTGGAGAGAATATTTTGAAGCGCACTGAAGCGACGCGCAGTGCAGTGACGCTAGTGCGACATACCCAGCGGCGCGGCGCGGCGCTTCAGTATGCGTACGTCGCTCGAATAAGATACACGCGCATCTTGTTAGGTATTTAAAGTACAGGCAAGAATCGGCAAGATAGACCTCAAAATAAATAACGTAGGTTTAATTTTTGACACATGACGTGTTCCTCATGCTCTTAGAAGTATATCCTCAAAGGTCCCAACCCCTAGGATGTCGGCTTCCCCCCTTCCCAGTGTCTAAATGTATAAATGTCTCTCCGAGCGTTATGAGAAAACATCAATGGTAAAAATAATCCTGATTAAATAACTATAATATATTATGTACATATTATACCTACCTACTTCATCTAGGTAGAATTAATAGTTTCGGAAATATGCCTACCTATTGTTGTACTTGTATTTATATTATACTAGCTTATGCCCGCGACGTCGTCCGCGTGGACTACACAAATCTCGAACCCCTATTTTACCCCCTTAGGGGTTGAATTTTCATAAATCCCTTTTTAGCGGATGTCTACGTCATATTAGCTAGTTAGCTAGCCAGCATGCCAAATTTCAGCCCGATCCGTCAAGTAGTTTGAGCTGTGCGTTGATAGATCAGTCAGTCAGTCACCTTTTTCTTTTATATAGGTATTTAGATATAATATGTACCTGTGTTTACCTGCCTATTTTATATATTCTATTGCACATAAAACAAAGACATTTTGCGAAAATGCTTTTTCTAATGTAATTTCCACAGAACCTAAGGGACTAGCTGATGCCCGCAACTTCGTTCGCGTAGATGTAGGTTTTTTAAAAATCCCGTGGAAACTTTTTGATTTTCGGGATAAAACTAGCCTATGTGTAGGTACACATAGGCTACTTTTATCCTACAGGGTATAATCTATCTCAGGTATATAGGTACTAGTAGGTAATTCCCGGAAATGTGCTCACCTATAGAAAAATCTAAATCCACGCGGACGAAGTCGCAGGCATCATCTAGTTGCATTTTTTTTTAGATTTTTAATCCTGTGTGAACTCTTTGATTTCCGGGATAAAAAGTTGCCTACCTCTGTCAATTCCCGGAATGCAAGCTACCTCTGGTCCAAACTTCATATAAATGGGCCTTTAACAATCCTGTGGAAATTCTTTCATTTTCCAGGATAAAAAGTAGCCTGTCCTTCCCCGGGATGTAATTCAACTTTGTACCAAATTTCATCAAATTCGGTTAAGCTGTTGAGCCGTGAAAAGCTAGTAGATAGACAGACAAATACACTTTTGCGTTGATAATAATATAAGTATGGATATGCATAAATATTTTTTTATAATTTCCATAAAAACTATCATCATCTTCATCATCATCAACCGATAGATATGTCCACTGCTGGACATAGGTTTCTTGTAGGATTATATTACCGACCTGTGTGGTATACCTATTGTTTCTAATGTAATTTCCACAAAAACTATTAGGCAATAGCATATAGAATTTTGTCTTCGACATTCTGAAGTAAATGTGAAATGGTACAGAGTCATTAAGAAGGCGAGGAAACAAAATGTGATATCCTTCTTGATAGCGTGACTTTGGTATGTCAGCAATCCATTTCTTCTTCTTTTTTAGGGTTCCGTACCTCAAAAGGAAAAACGGAACTCTTATAGGATCACTTTGTTGTCTGTCTGTCTGTCTGTCTGTCTGTCTGTCTGTCTGTCTGTCTGTCCGTCTGTCTGTCAAGAAACCTACAGGGTACTTCCCGTTGACCTAGAATCATGAAATTTGGCAGGTAGGTAGATCTTATAGCTGACATTTGGGGAAAAATCTGAAAACCGTGAATTTAGGGTTAGATCACACAAAAAAAATTAAATTGTGGTCATGAACTAATAATTAGTATTTTCAACTTTCGAAGTGAGTGACTATACCAAGTGGGGTATCATATGAAAGGTCTTCACCTGTACATTCTAAAACAGATTTTTATTTATTTTTATGCATCATAGTTTTTGAATTATCGAAATCATACGACTGTAGTACGGAACCCTCATTGCGCGAGCCTGACTCGCACTTGGCCGGTTTTTTCTCTTCGATAATTCGTTCTTCTTCTGCACAACAAAGAAATAATAATCAAATCCTCTTCACTGTCGCTCATCTTGCGACGTTGTTGCTCGTACGCGAACGGGTGTAAAAGTGACGCGCAAGTGACGCGAGCTGCCGCGTACTGAAGTTGTAGTGCGGTAGGCACCGTCGAGCGGCCTGAGGTGAAGCGTTCTGCAGTCGGACTGAAGCGCCGCGCCGCGCCGCTCAGGTGCGTACGAACCTTAATTTGTGTTTTATTGGTGAACCCAACCCTGTACAAGTGGCGACCCAGCCAGGATCTAAAAGGTTCAAGGTACGTGCCTATGCGCCAATAAGAAAAATATCAAATGAAACTTAGAGGTAAATCAGTAAACTTGATCGGTTTTATCACGTTAGTATAATATTTATCCGGTGTTGTATTATTTACTTATTTTATACTAATAAAGGAAGATGTAGCCTAGTAAACTAAATGTATAACGCTTTTAAAATATAAAACCGGTCGTGTAATATTGATTGGTACCTAAACATCTGCAATCGTTAAGTTATGTACTTACCTGCCTACATTAGGTATCAGTAATGCCTCAATAATTTGTTGTCAACATGTAAGACCTATGAGGGTGTACCTATCTACTATAAAGTATCGTTAATGAACTTACGATAATATTAATTGATGATTAGGTTGTAATCATTCAATGTTCGTTTATATGCGATTCGCTTAGTATTGTTATTAGACGAAGCGGTGACGGTATTAGATTTGAAAACAATCACGTTGATCATGTACATTAAACGACAAGATACAAGATAAAACAAACCAGCGATACCTACATTGTACCTAAATATGTTAGAAGGCTTGATAAGCCTTAATGTACTGTGGTATTTTATTGCTTAATATTTTTTAAATTGTCTACCGGTTGTCTGTCGTAACGGTTTAAAACGTTAGAACTGTTTGTTTATAATTTCACGTAATACGAACTTGAATCACTTACTTTGTAGATCTATATACCTACATATTATCGTGGTGACATTTTAAATTAGGTACATTATTATGTTGACAACAAGTGAAATTGATGCTGAGAGGTAGTTAAAAGGACAGCTACATAATAAATAACAAAGATTCAGAGGTAGTTCGATGAAAATCGCACGGTACCTACAAAACTCAAAGAGGTAGTTCTAGGCAAACTAGAACGGTACCTACAAAGCTCCAAGAGGTAGTTCTAGGCAAACTAGAACGGTACCTACAAAGCTCCAAGAGGTAGTTCTAGGCAAACTAGAACGGTACCTACAAAACTCAAAGAGGTAGTTCTAGGCAAACTAGAACGGTACCTACAAAGCTCCAAGAGGTAGTTCTAGGCAAACTAGAACGGTACCTACAAAACTCAAAGAGGTAGTTCTAGGCAAACTAGAACGGTACCTACAAAACTACAAGAGGTAGTTCTAGCCAAACTAGAACGGTACCTACAAAGCTCCAAGAGGTAGTTCTAGGCAAACTAGAACGGTACCTACAAAACTACAAGAGGTAGTTCTAGGCAGACTAGAACGGTACCTACAAAACTCCAAGAGGTAGTTCTAGGCAAACTAGAACGGTACCTACAAAAATCCAAGAGGTAGTTCTATATAAATTAGAACGGTACCTACAAAAACTTAAGAGGTAGTTCTATGTTCTTAGAACGGTACCTATAGAAACGCTTGGTTGCAGGTAGTTCCAAACTTCAAAGCCATGTCCCAATGTGGATTTGTTTCACTTTCAGTTACTTTGCAGAACTAGAGCAACTAAACGCAAAGTCGATCCCCCACCTCAAACCGCAAGTGCCAAAAAAAAAAAAATCTAAAAAACAAGTAAATCATGAAATAGTTGATTACATCTTTCATCTGGATAGTGATGAGTCCTTCACTATAAAATAATAAATAAACGTTTATTCGCTGGAATGTGGGTACATGTAGGCCATACATCAGTTAGTCACACCTTATACATTCTGCCAGGCCCTGGTGTGCAAATGGTTAATGAATATTATAACATTAAAATTATTCTGGTTCATTACATGATAAAATCAAAATTTTAAACATTACTCAAACAGAAAATAAAATAAGGAATTCCATGTTATGGTAGTTAAAACCGTTAAAAAGTTACCGTTTACAGTAAACCGTTAAAAACCGTTAAAAAGTTAAAAATAAAATAAAATATACAGTAATAACAGGATATAAACCAGTCAATTAAAAAAGAAGCAGGAGTAGGATAGTAGGCATATCACAACTTTTATTTGTAGTCAGAGTCTATTTAGAAACATATTTGGCATTACTTGCGCGCCAGAGTGCTCAAAAAAAAAAAAATTTTTTTTGAAAGATTGTGGGGGTGTGGTCAACTTCATTGATGATGTTGTCGTATTTGGCAGTGATGAGGCCGAACATGAGATGAGACTCAAAAAAAAGTCTTACAAGTTTTAAAAGAAAATAATGTCTAACTTAATAACGCCAAATGCTGCTATAGCGTAAAAAGTATCAAGTTTCTTGGACACCAATTGTCACCTGAGGGGGTCGAACCCATTCATTCATCCAAGGTCAAACCCCTTGACAATTAGTATGTAAAAACAATCGAGCCATTCCGCGAACCCATCACAATAGATGAAGTTCAAACCTTTTTGGGGGTAGTCAATTATGTCGGTTAATGGATTCCTAATCTAGCGACATGGACTGAGCCATTGCGTCAGTTATTGGAACTAGAACTAGGCAAAGGCGCAGATATTACTTCACACTGGCGTGATAATCAAAGAGAAGCATTTAAGGTGACGCAGTACGCTCAACCTAACCTGTTTGCTTTTCACTTGACATTGTATGAGGGGTGAGAGGCACGATGATTTTCACTGAAATCAAGGTTTTGGGAAAAGTACTTTTGAGAGAAAAATAGTAAATGTATGTTGCAAAATAAAGATATTTCAACTAATAAATAAATAAAATATGTCTAATGTTATTTTAGAATTTTCATACCCCTAATCGTATTTATTTACGCCCAAAGTTGTCATAAATTTAGTGTTAAAATAGGAATCTGTTGAAGTTCGTAACCTTAAAAACAATATCTTTTCAATGTTTAATATTTCAATACACCTAGATAATGGCAAGATAAACCCATATAATACTTAGTTTGAGCATACAATATCAAATAATATAATAATAAGTAATTACCCTCCTACGATCGTATGAAGAAACTGAGCCCACTTAATTGTCTGAAATGGGCGGTAACCCAAATCCAAATGACATAACTCAAGTTTTGTGACGTCAGTCCTGTTGGATTAGGAGCAGTAGGTACTTGTCTAGCATGGAGCAGCTAGCCCAAGGATAATTGCATTTGGCAATACGAGACAGATCGTGAAAAGCGTTATTGTCAGACTGAGAAAGAGGCTCTCGCGTTAGTCTGGGCTGTAGAACATTTTGAGATGTATTTATTTGAATTCAAAATTCAAATCAAATTCAGATTCAGCAATTGCAGATTCGTTATCGCGATTAAGCTCTAGTGTTCGACCACCATAGCCCTTTGACGATGAAAATCATATCAATTTAGTAATTGATTTATTTAATTGATTTTATTTTTATTTTTCATGTACCAAAATTGCATCGATGTAAAATTGTAGTTATATAGTATTCATAAATTAAGTTACATTGGGAATGCTTATCTCTAAATAGAGATTTCTTCCAGCTTTCCATTCAAGGTTGTGAGTAAGACGTATGAAGAAGTGAAATAGGTCTAACGGTACTAGAATAAATATTAAATGAATACAAGAATCCTTAGTTAATATATGTATATACAAAAGAATATGTATTATGTCTATGGTATCTAATAGACTGCATAAATATCTTATGACAAATACCTAAATAAAATACTTATATGCATAATATATGTAAAATATAAATAAATATAATATATAAATACTCTAGAGTAATGATAGGTAATACTGATCAGTCCCACCCTGTGGCAATATCCCTAGGCGAACTAAAACAGGCTTGTGATGGAGACCGCGAATTAAAACTCGTCAGAGACGGTCTTTACAAAAATAACTGGGACCAGAGTGTCAATAATTACAAGATCTTTGAACATGAGCTATGTTTTCCCGGCCTGTTTGACGTCAAAGGTTCTAGCCGCTGCTCACGAAGGTTATCCGGGAATTGTAGCTATGAAAACGTACGACTACGTACTAAAGTGTGGTGGCCCAGAATTGATACAGATGCAGAACGCTGTGTAAGAGCTTGTAAAGGTTGCACTCTGGTGTCTGCACCAAACCATCCTAACCCCATGCGTAGACGGCAACTACCAAGTCAACCCTGGATTGACGTTGCCATTGATTTTCTTGGACCATTACCTAGTGGCCATTATCTTTTTGTAATAGTAGACTATTTTAGTCGATATAAAGTAGAAAAATTCAGGAAGGAAGGATTCAGGAAGGATATAAAGGAAAAGGGAAAAGAATACCCAGACAGGAAAGACATGCAGCAGAGTCGACCCTTGAAGTTGGAGAAACAGTATGCGTAGAAAACATGACAAAGGAGAATAAACTTTCTACTATGTTCAATGATGGAATGATAACAAGGAATGATGTGGAGGTGCAAAATGACGACAATGGGAAATGACTACGGAGAAACGTAGTTCACCTGAAACGTGTTGAAGGACAGTGGAAGGCTGGAAGCTTTGTGCAAATGAAAATCAGATAGATCGTATTGATATCAACGATAATAACGATGATTATAAACAGACGTCTTAGGTTATGTTGGTCAATGATTACAACGTAGAAGATCTGTAATAGGTTATTAGATTTGTTGTTGATTGTAAGGAATACTTTTATTGTTGTTATCTGAAATAATGTGTCCGATGAGAAGATAAAGTTTTATTTTTAATTTTGTGAAAGGTAGATGTAGTGTATTGGATTATTAATATAATATTCACTCGTACCGGCGAGGCGTGCGGAGGTGGGGTCGCGGGGAGCGATAGCTCGCCGCGAACTCACTGTTCGGACACCGCGCGGATAGGACGTGTTGTGAAGCTAATTTGTGTTTTATTGGTGAACCCAACCCTGTACAGTTGGTATAACTCATAGTCGTATATTATTATTTATTAGAGTACCGCGTACGATACACTTTCAAAAATATAACGGAATCCTTTAGATTCACGTCCGTTTTCCGCCGTCTGTCCGACTTAACAATGTAGTGTAACATTGATATATCTCTGACACACCTCACTCTTTAGGGCGAGATATTAATCGTGTGCTGCCATCTAGGTTGTGAGCGTGTAGGTACTAAGTTTTAGTTTGCGAATTTGCGAATTCCAAGTTCGAGAAAGAGGTCAGCTGCCAAATCCAACTCGGTTGGGCAGCTTTCAGGAAGCTTCGAGATGTCTTCTTGTCCAAAATTCCGCAGTGCTTGAAGACCAAAGTGTTCGCACAGTGCATGTTGCCAGTGATGACATGGAACCGAGACATGGTCGCTAACTATGGGCCTCGTAAGAAAACTCAGAGTCACTCAGCGGGCGATAAAGAGAGCTGCTTGGAGTTTCTCTACGAAATACTTTCATTTCTAGTTTTCGTTCCATACAAAAATCTACCGCTGAATCTAAATTCTCCTGCTAAGAGGAACCGGAAAGGCTCCAGCAAAATAATTTTTATACCGAAAGAAAAATCTTCAAACGTATCTCAAAAATTTTAGCTTACTCCCTGCAAATAAGTAAACATTATTTCTAGACCGAAAATTTAGGCCGTGTACCCATTAGGCGAACTGTGAGTGGCTAACTGTTTGCTTCCGGTTTACCTCCGTATAATTTTTAGGGTTCCTTACCTCAAAAGGAAAAAGGAACCCTTATAGGATCACTCCGTTGTCCGTCTGTCCGTGGTGTCTGTCGTGTCTGTCAAGAAAACCTATAGGGTACTTCCCGTTGGCTCATGCAAGGCAGGTAGGTAGGTCTTATAGCACAAGTAAAGGAAAAAATCTGAAAACTGTGGATTTGTAGTTATATTACAAAAAAAATATGTGTTCATGAATAAATAATTAGTATTTTCCATTTTTAAAGTAAGATAACTATACTAATATCATTTAAAAGGTTATTAACTGAAGATTCTAAAACAGATTTTTATATATTTTTATGTATAATAGTTTTTGATTCATCGTGCAAAATGTCGAAAAAATACCGGAGTACGGAACCCTCAGTGCGCGAATCTGAGACGCACTTGGCTGGTTTTTCAATTGGTTGGTATATACATTGCTGCTTCACCGAGTGACATTAAAATTCGTAGCAAACCTTCAATGGATTAAAAATAAATGTCAAATAAGATCGGTGGCTATCATTCAGCGTTAGACACTGAGTTAGCGAATCACCCAGCTGATCGCCACTAACTTGACATTGAGTTAGCGACCGATACGCCGCTCCGAGTCAGCCAGCAGCGGACACTCAGCCGCTCAATGGTCGCCTAATGCGCACGCGGTCTTACTCAGTCAATGCGAAATTGAAACTACTTAGTCGGCGTATTCTCTGTACAAACATCTCCCGAGATGCTCGACACCGCCGTTTGCGTTTAATATGGGAACATGAGCTTTGCATCAGATATGTACCTACCTACTTTGAAATATTTAAAATATTTTCTGATGTTTAGCAGAAAAATTGCTTGGAAAAATTTGCTTTTAACATAGACTTATTGACTGCTGCTTACAAGAGCCGTAAGAGTTACCTACTTTTTTTTTTTTTTTACACTTTATTGCACACAACACAAAGTAAACATTGAAAAAACACAATACAGGATCTTAATCTAATAGCTGTAGCATGCAAAGGCGGCCTTATCGCTAAAGCGATCTCTTCCAGGCAACCTTTGACGAAAGGAATCACGAAAGCACGGGTTGGTGCGGCAGCCGAAAATGGCCCTAGGTATATAATATTATTATAAATTAGACTACATACACAGTACATTCTAATAATACACAAATATATATAAATATATATACCTATATACATATCTCTATAATATACTACATAATTCTGTTTACATAGATAAATAATAGTTCTTCAAACGATTTTTGAAGGAGTTTAAGGATTTCGCCTGACGTATTTCAGCTGGGAGTGAATTCCAGAGTTTGACACTGTTACTGGTGAAAGAGTTACCATAGTATACTACTACTTCTTAGGGTTCCGTACATCTGAGTGAAAAATCGAACCCACATAGAGAAAAAGAGCCGAAAATTATGAATAAAGCTGCATAATATTATAGATTTTTATGCTATTTCTGTACCTCCCTCAAAAGTGAAAAGAACCCCTCAAAGGATCACTTTGTTGTCTGTCTGTCGTGTCTGTCAAGAAACCTATAGGGTACTTCCCGTTGACCTAGAATCATGAAATTTGGCAGGAAGGTAGTCTTATAGCAGACATGGGGGAAAATCTGAAAAAAAACTTTTACTTACTTTTAAAGTAAGATTACTATACCAAGTGGGGTTTCATATGAAAGCGCTTCACCTGTGGATTCTAAAACAGATTTTTATTTACTTTTATGTAAAATAGTTTTTGATTTATCATACAAAATGTCGAAAAAGTACAAAAATACTACTGTAGTACGGAACCCTCGAAGCGCGAGTCTGACTTTGACCGGGTTTTTGCCATTTTGCCATTTAAAACTGTTTGTAGTTACACTTACCGTTTAAAACCATCAACGCTTCAATTTAGCTTCAACACTCAATTACTAATGCCTGTTTGAAATACATTGATTAATTTGCGTGCCACCATCGAGATCATATACTATGGAGTAGCAAACCTCGCACAGCGTCAAAAAAAACGCCCTCAGATGATAATTCGGATGGTGATAGTCAAAAATATTTCTAAATAGAGGGTCTTTCAAAATTCGTAAAATCCACGTCCGCTGTCAGTTTTAAGTTTGTTAACCATTTAAATTATCTATTTACCAAAAAATGTAGTCTAGTTGTGTCAAATGTGTGTGACGTCACATCTGTGAATTTCATACAAGGTCCTTTACTAAGCGAGCGTTTTGACGTTAGTTAAAAAGTCGCTGATTTGACTAGTAGTCATCATCCCTATTATAAAGATATAAGCTTGGAACTATTACTCTGTTCAGATGCTAACAGACAGGATTTGGCAACCCCTACTACTCATAAGTGTAAAATGTAGGTCACATTTATCGAAGTTGAGAATGAATGAAGCGCAAAACCACGGCTATATTAGTACTGGTATTTCAATAGGGTAATTACTTATAGACTAAACTAAATATAATACTTATCAAGTTTTCTTTTATTAGGTACATTCCGTATGAGTGCTACCACGATAATGTGATAAAGATATTAGGTATTGACAGTTAATAGTGGTGATAGCCTAACGGTTAAGTCATCGGCCTTCTTTTCAGGAGGGCAGGGGGTTCGATCACGGGAATGCACTTCTAACTTTTTGAAGTTATATGCGTTTTAAACTATTAAATGTCACTTGCTTTAACGGTGAAGGAAAACATCGTAAGAAATCTTGCATGCCTGAGAGTTCTCCATAATGCTCTTAAATATATCTGTCAATCCGCTCTGGGCCAGCGAGGCAGACTATGGCGTAAGCCTTTCTCATTTTGAGAGGAGCCCCGTGCTCAGTATCGCCAACAATGGGTTGATCGTAATGATTATTGATAATCAAGGTAATACATAGATGTCAAAAAGCACGACTGTTCTTATACATCGCCCAACAGCAGCAACATTTTACGACTTTTGCAATGATTTTTCGATAATCTGCGAGAAAAATGTGTTGCACTGATTGTGCTTGGGCGGTTTTGTGTGGCATTGCTCGCTCTAGGAATCTGACATCTCTGTGCGCACCTCATTATAATCAACAAGGTGTACTTACCTCAATATCACTCAAGCTCCCGGGATTATCTAAGGATACTGCATAATGAAATGCCGCAGCTCATCCAGGATTATACCTAAATAAACCGGTACCTATGCGAAATACCTCGCGTGTACGTAAATATTTAGGTAGTTAGATAGAACCTATATTAGACTGCAAGATTAAACGAGCTTAGTTTCCAAACCAATTTCGACAAAAAGGTTTGTCTAAGTAATACAATTAGTATCTAAGTCAAAGTCAAAGTCAAATCAGTTTTTCAAGATTTTTGATTTTCAATAATTGTTGGATTTGTAAAGGTTCCGAACGCAGCCATTACCCAACCCATATCCAAAACTCATCATCATCATCATGAGCAACTCATTGCCGGCTCACCACAGGGCACGGGTCTCCTCTCAAAGTGGGGCCATAGTCTACCACACTGGCCAAGTGCGGATTGGCAGACTTCACACACCTTTGGCAATATTATGGGGAACCCTCAGGCATGCAGGTTTCCTCGCGATGTTTCCCTTCACCGTTAAAGCAAGTGATATTTAACTAACTGCTTAAAGCGCACATTAGCTCCAAAAAGTTAGAGCCCGGGATCGAACCCCTGACTGATCTGAATCCATCTCGACTGGTCAGCTTTTTTATTCTGATACTTAAGTTAGCCCTTGGCTGCTATCTCACCTGACGGTAAGTGACGACGCAGTCAACATGGAAGCGGGCTCGCTTGGAAGGGGCATATGGTAGGTACATTAAACCCATACCCTTGATCGGTTTGTACACGGCATCGGCACGGCTTTGCTGCACCCTTCACATCAACAGTGAATAGGCATTTTTTAGGCAGGCGCGCTCCATCTGAGGCTGCATCACCACTTGCCACCAGATCTGATTGCAGCCAAGCGTTATCTATAAATTAAAATAAGGCTTCTCTATGCTGAGGACTGTGACTTTATGTTGTATGAGTTTGTTGAAATTTCAATGTTCAAAATGTTCTACAAAGAACAAACCGTATAAAATATTAGCAAAGCTGCTCAAAGTGTAATTTTACACACGTGTAGGTACCAGTTTTTGTTATACAACAAAATTTCATTATTACTGCGGTCTAACATTGGTCCGCACCCCGCACCCCGCACTCCGCACCCCGCACTCCGCACTCCGCACTCCGCACTCCGCATGCACGTAAGAAGTTATTTCAACAACATACGGATTGCCTGCATGAAAACTAAATGAGGTTTCGGCGTGCTAGCTTTGTGGGATAACATTCTCTGGAAGTGTCTTTTTTTAACGATTCTTACGTAATCTTACATGCATATCTTTCAGCCTTTATTTTCACAATCCTAAACTTAAAATACCTATGCTTTACTAGCAGATGCCCGTAAATTAGAGGGCACATGCCCTTAATGACCTTGCCTTGCCATGATAACCTTTTTTTATCGCTGGGAAATGCGTTTAAGCATCCCCTCCCTGGAAGCCAGCTAGCTACCCAACCAGCCAGCCAACCGAAACGAAGGTATGTGGCACTCGCCGGCCGAGAGGTGCCTGGAATACCCACTAAAACCCAGCGGCGCTCCTGCGCGTCGCCTGGCGACTGGGTCACGGGAACACCGAAGCAATCAACCGCGACCCAGCCAGCAATGTCCGCCGAAGTGGACCCACCACCGAGGACCCACTCACGAGCTCCACTACCAACAACAACAACGGTGTGTGATGTAACCACAAATTCACGGTTTTTAGATTGTTCCCCTAATGTCTACTATAAGACCTACCTACCTGCCAAATTTCATGATTCTAGGTCAACGGGAAGTACCCTGTAGGTTTCTTAACAGACCGACAGATAGACAACAAAGTGATCATATACGGGTTCCGTTTTTCCTTTTGAGGTACGGAACCCTAAAAAAGTCGCTTCTAGTTAATTGTTGGTGTTTATATCCGTGTTCGACCGGACCGCACGGTTTGTCGCGGACACGGGCGTATTCTGTAATCCCGAAATGCGGGATATTTGCATACAAATATGATATTTGTTCTCCGCGACGACGACGCGGCGACGACGACGCGACGACGGTACGTTTAATTAGTAATGTGCACATTGCGCGCCGACCGTGGGCGGTGGGCGGTGGCTTCATTTGTTACTAGCTTTATTATCATGTTAATAGGGTGGGATTTTCTTGTGAGTTTGTTTATGCGTTATAATATTTTTTTAACCAACTTCACGTAGAGAAATACCAAGCATAGCTCTCTCCACAGTGACTAACTGACAGACTGACGCACAGCTCAAACCACGAGACAGATCGGGCTAAAATTTGGTACGCAGATTATGACGTAGACATCCTCTAAGAAGGGATTGTTGAAAATTAAACACCTTAGGATGTAAAATAGGGGTTTGAAATTTGTGTAGTCCACTTGGATAAAGTTACGGGCTTAAGCTAGTCTAAATATATAAAAATAAAAAGTGACTGACTGACTGATCTCTCACCACGCAGCGCAAATTACTGGACAGATGTGCCGAAATTCGGCATGCAACTGCAAATAGCTCTGATAAATATGACATCGACATCCGTTTCGTCCAATTTTTGAAAATTCAACCCCTAAGGAGCCGCGAACGAAGTCACGGACTTAAACTAGTTAGCAGAAGAAGAAGATTAGTATTGGTTGATTATTATTTTTTTCAAAGATTTTTGTTTTAGATCTAAGTTAATTTACAGAAGTTGGTGATTAGTTAATTTTAGTGGTCTGCAATCCAGTTTTTGCTCGACCAGAATGTTATTACAACAAAGTGGACCTGCAAAATATGTATGGTTTCATAGAACATATTCCTAGCTTAGCTTTATTCTAGATTAAAAATTCCAGGCGGACTAAAAAATCCCACCCAAATATTCCGATCACGTTCTTAAAATATAACGTCCAATATTTTATTAAGATGAAACCGTTATGCATATTTTTGGAAAATATTTGAAATTTCACTCATACGAGTATAGTTTTCAATTTACTTGCGAATATCGTTTTAGTTGGAAAACTGAATAGATTCGGCGCAACGCCAAGATGTATGCTTCACAAGATTCACGTGAATGTAAAGTTCAGTATCGAAAGATCTTATTTCAGAAATAAGCTTCTATGAATTTAGATCAAATATATATTCTTAAAAAATGTTTTTAAATCAAATTGAATCAAAATCATTTATTCTGTCTTAGTTAGTTAGATCTAACAAGTTTCTTAGTTATAAAATAGGCTTAAGATTAATAGTGTTACTAAAGGCTATTTTATAACTATCATTAATCCATGGCCAGCTCCATAGCGCGCTGAGCAACTTTTAATTTGTGGACGTCGGACGAGGCCAACTGTCAGCGTCCACGTTTCCGCTCTACACTTATTGAAGACCTTAGTCCCAGTTACCTACTTCTATTAGCATTTACATATCCACTCTTCAACACTCATATTACTTACATTGAAGACCTTAGTCCCAGTTACTTCTATACTGCTACTAAAATGATTCACTATAGATGAGCCGTCTAACTGCGCCGTATGTTATATTGTTCCACTTGACAAGGCGTCCCGCGGGAAATTCGCACTTCGCTACAAGAGCGCCCAAGGAATGCTCTATTAGCATTTACATATTCACGCTTCAGCACTCATATTACATTACAAGATTAATGTATGTCTGTGTCGTTATTAACCACTTAAAGAGGAGAGATAAAACTGCAAGAAAATAATAAATTAGCATTGACAAAAGCTATACAATGATCGATTTTCATCTATTTTCCTGAATAACTTTATCAAAACTATTATTATATTTAATTATTTCAAAACTGTAATTGTTAATAAGTGTAAATAATTGTTCAACAAATTTGTTTTCTAGTGATACACTGGCTCCATTCAATGATATAACGCTGGAAGCCTTACGTGACAAGCATCCCTTACCAAATACCGATTCTGTGCTGCCAGATCCACCTTCTAACACTTCTTATTTACAGATAAAGGATGAAGAAACTTACGCTGCGATAATGTCGTTTTCTAGTGGCTCTGCTGGTGGCATGGACGGCATAACGCCACAACATCTTAAGGATCTTGTGGGAGTTACTGCTGGGGACGCCGGCAAGGCGCTACTGAGCGACATTACCAGACTATGTAATTTCATGTTATCTGGCGAGGTAAATTCATCCTTTCTACCATTCCTTTATGGCGCGAGGCTTTGTGCTTTCAATAAGAAAGATGGTGGCATCCGTCCCATCGCTGTTGGCTGTACTTTTCGCCGTTTGGCGTCAAAATTAGCGTGTAGTCACATAGTCTCTACCCTAAAGGATAAACTCCAACCTATTCAAGTTGGATTCGGCAGTAAAGGAGGTTGTGAAGCAGCAGTTCATTCGGCTCGTACTTTCTTAACGAATGGCGAGGTTGAGGTACTGCTGAAAGTAGATGTAAAGAATGCTTTTAATTCTTTGGACAGGGCAACTTTGCTGACAGAAGTCTCAACGCAACTTCCTGAAATTTACCCATATGTTTGGCAATGTTACAGCTCTGCTTCTAAATTATTCTTTGGAGATAGCGATATTAAGTCTTCTGTAGGCGTTCAGCAGGGGGATCCTTTAGGTCCGGCCCTGTTCAGCTTAGGGATCCATAACCATATCTCAAATTTAACATCTAAATTTAACATATGGTATCTTGATGATGGAACCATTGGGGACAACGTGGATGACGTTCTAAAAGATCTTAATCATATTAAGCAACAGTTTGGGAAAATTGGTTTAGAACTTAATTTTTCGAAATGCGAATTGTTTTTTACAGAAAAACTGTCGCAAGAAAGAATTCTATTGGCCTCTGAATTATTCAATGAAATTTCACCTAATATTAAAATACTTGATAAACGTTCACTTTGCCTTCTCGGTGCTCCTCTTTATAATGAATCCATACAACCACTCTTGGATCAAAAAGTCAGAACATTTTCGGCTAATACCGACAAATTGGGCACTCTAAATTCTCACATTGCATTTTCGATCCTAAAATATTGCCTTTTTGTACCTAAATTAATTTACATTCTCCGCGCGAGCCCAATTTGGAAATTTCATGGACTACTCGATAACATGGATGCCACCCTTAAAAGTACACTAGAACAAATTCTAAATTTAACTTTTGATGAGCACTCCTGGAACCAAGCAACTTTACCGGTCAAGTACGGTGGCATCGGCGTGAGGAAAATTTCCAGTGTAGCTCTTCCGGCTTTTCTGTCCTCTGTGCATAGTATAAAAGAGCTTAGCTCTCAAATTCTCAAATCCAATTCATCATTGACCTATGCCACAGAGGCCCTAGAGAGTTGGAAGGTCAGATGTCCCAATGTCGACATCCCGAAGGAACGTACTACACAAAAACTTTGGGATTTGCCATTGGTTCAACTGACACATACGAATTTGGTTCAAAATCTTACAAGTGACAGAGATCGTGCCAGGCTTCTAGCATTATCCGAAAAGGAATCTGGGTATTGGCTGCATGCCTTGCCATCAAAAAATCTCGGCACACTTTTAGATAACGAAAGTTTTCGTGTGGCTCTAGGTCTCAGATTGGGAACACCACTGTGCCATCAGCACAGATGTCCGTGTGGAAAAGAGGTTGATAAATTTGGAATCCACGGACTCTCTTGCCAAAGGAGCTCTGGTAGGCTGTTTAGGCATGGCTCTCTTAACGATACAATTAAAAGAGCTCTTGCCACCATAAATATTTCTGCGCTCATTGAGCCGGCAGGGATTAGTCGGGATGATGGCAAGAGACCTGATGGATTGACGCTGGTTCCCTGGGAACGGGGACGGGCGCTAATGTGGGACGCAACTTGCGTTGACACATTGGCCCCGTGTCATATCAGGAAGACAGCATCAAGACCGGGAGCCGCAGCAGAAACAGCTGAAAACGGCAAGCGGCGCAAGTATGCCTCTCTTATAGAGAGTTACATTTTTGTGCCGTTTGCCGTGGAGACCCTGGGGCCATGGAGTCTTAGTGCTAAAAATTTTTTACGAGACATTTCACCGCGATTAATAGCCTCAACTGGTGACAGAAGGGCTGGCTCATTTTTTGCGCAGCGGATCAGCCTGGCTGTCCAGCGCGGAAATGCAGCCAGTATTCTTGGCACCATTCCACGCGGTCATGATTTATATAGTAATTAGATAAGGCTAGGTTTAAGTTTTATTGTATTAAAAAAAAAAACTGTAAAAAATATTTAAGTATATATGAGACCTTCCAAACAAGTTTTTTTATCTAATACAAGATGATTTTGATTTTCTAGGATAAACAGTTGCCTATGTCCGTCTTACTTTTATTTTATTTATTCATTTGACAACTTAAAACTATCATCTTAATCGGTCCTATAGTTTCGAAGAAAATTAGCTGTAACAGACGGACAGATATATACATATTATTTGAACGAATGGAACCCTAAAAAACTCATAAACCTCCGGTCACTGGGTAAAATAGTATCTATTAGGTACTTCCTTCAAACTCCAAAGACCCATTTCATAACCTGTTGCCGGACAAACACTGTAGTTCCCGCGCCCCGCGCCCTGCGCCCTGCGCCCTGCGCCCCGCGCCCTGGGGTCCAAAGATAGATCGGTGCCATTTGATTTAATACTCCCGGATAATTTCTGTTGAGAAAACTAATATCTTCAAAAGCTACTTACTTTGTTTGAATTGCTGTCTGCCTTGATGGATGGGGAACGAGTCAATAAAGATTAGTTCGAACATAATGGCGGAATTTTTATCCTAAGGATAACAAAGTAGATAGGTAATGTCCAGAGAAAAAAAAGGAGTTGGATCACTTCGTTCTGTCTGTCTGTCAATATAAGGGAATCATCATCAAAAAAAATCAAATGTGTTCATGAACAAATAATTAGTATTTTCAATTTTTAAAGTAAGATAACTAGGTAGGTATAGTAAGTGGGGTATCATAATTGAAAGAGCTATATCTGTATATTTTAAAACAGATTTTTATTTATTTTTATGCATAATAGTTTTTGATTTATCGTGCAAAATATCGAAAATATACGACTGTGTATGGAACCCTTGGCGCGCGAGTCTGACTCGAACTTGGACGGTTTTTTATTGCAATAGGGTTGCGCTCGGCGGCAATCATGCTTTAATTAAAATCAATGATGAGGTCTAGGCAGGAGCGCGCATTCTTCCTTAGTAACATAGACTATACTTTATTTTCAAAAAATTAGGGACAGTACGAAAATTTTAATAAGCTACCCGTGCGAAGCCGGGGCGAGTCGCTAGTAGTTTATATTCTATATCGACATTAATGTTGACTTTCCATTTAAATTTGTTCCTACGTCAGTATGTCTCAATCCCAAAATAAATATTGTATATTTTATACCTATAGCACTTCTACAGCCGAAGGGTGATCAAGCCTTTGGTTTGCAGAGTCCTAATTTGTCAAAGCCGGGTATAGTCTTATATCGTCAAAACTAGCACGAAACTAGACGAAAAAGTCTGTAGGGGAAAAAATTCTCCTTATTTCATATTCATTTCCTCGTATTTGTAAATTGCATCTCGAGCAAAACCATTGTCTCGTATAACAATACAAAATGTTCGGGTACGCGTGTGTCGTTGACCACGCGATGACACCGTTATAATTCTCTGAATTATTAATATTTACGAAAGAAGTAAGTACCTACTTATTCATTTATTAATTATTATCTATTATTAGTTTAAACTATCCTACACACTATATAAATTCTTACAAATAAAGCACGAACGGAACTTATTAGTAGATAGTGGAGCAAGTATTATTTATTATTAAAAAAATTACCGATGTGAATTACCGTGATTTCGCTCATCAGGTCCGGAGGTCTGGAGTCTGCGCCTCTTCTTTCTTCTTGGTGGGCCGGGAAAACCCTGGACTCTTCGAACTGGGCCGGGAATACCCTGGACACCTCCTAGTTGTGGCCGGGATAACCCTGGACGCACGATGATGCTGGGCCGATCAATGAAGCTTGAGATGTCTTCTGTTCATTATGGATTCATTTTTTTTGGCTTATTTCTTGATATTAGTGTTTTTTGATATTAATACAGGACGTGGAATTAGTTTCTTCTTTTTGTTCTAGCTGAGTCTTGAATATTCTTTTGAAAATTGTGTAGTCTTCTTCTTGATCGGTGCCCAGCCGGTGCACGCACTTAGATTAGGCATGCACCGACTGGCAAGGGTCGCCATGAGATAATATGTTGTGGCCGTATGGTAATAATTAAATGCGGCAACGGTGAAAGATGTTTATTGAGAGCCGTCTTATGATCTACTCTTCTTATGCGCTAACAATACCAATAAAGAAATCTTACATACTATTGTTTTAATCTTATTGCCTAACTACTTAACCTACATAATTTTGCATCACCTCTCTTTCAATCCGATGTGCAGGCAACCTACTTCGATATATTGAGGCGTTGCATTTTTATGTTACAGCTAATATGAACATGCTACGTTTAAACTGACAATTCGTACATATTACAATACTCGCATTTTGCACTCAGAAATTCAGGATGTAACCAGAACGCTGGGAAAAACGAAGACAGGTGATAGTTCTGATAAATATTGATATCATACCACAAAAAACTTTTTTTTTTACAAAAAACCCTATAATTTTGTAAAAGTTCACGATATTGCAAGTAAAACTCCTGACGCTAGAGGTCAACGAACGTTGCGAAAGTAGGCCACTCGAAGTCAATGCCGCGTCGTAGGCGGAGCATTGACCCGAGTTTTGCACTCTATGCATTGCGGGTTTGAAAAATTCTAAATCACTAAAAGTACAAAACGAGGCAAATGGTTATTAGTATTGGATTGTATTTAGGTACCTAGAAAAACAATAACGCTAAGTTTTTGCTACCTAGCGTTCTGGTTACACCCTGTAGGTATATATACTTAATTGTAATAGGTCTATACAAGCAAGATCGTGTCTGATATTTTAGAGCCCTCGCCCACGGCGACTTTTTGTAGCGATACAGTAGCGATGCTGTCGCGCGTCCGCATCGATAGTCGAGTCGCGAAGCGGTCGCTAGCTGTGTGCCCTCGCCCACGGTCTCAGATTCAGTCGCGATGCAAACGCGATATTGTCGCGCTTCTGTGAAGCAAACGAGAAAAAATGTTGCACTGATGCTCGGTTCTCTATTCACGCGCCACCCTCCCTCCGTTCTTCCCCCGATGTCATCCGACAAAGTCGCGCGTTTGCATCGATACAGTCGCGATGCAGTAGCGCGTTGCAAATGCGACTAACACGCGTTAGTAGTGATGCTGGCGTGCGTTTAGTAAACGCGCGACAGCATCGCTACAAAAAGTCGCCGTGGGCGAGGGCTCTTAGTGAAAGCGCTTCCAATGTGTAACATTATCCAAATTTGATGTTTCAGACAGCGATCATTACACGAACAATATCGTAAGCACACGTTCTACCCATCGTTACAATATGCGAGGGCGTTGTTAACATACTCGTAGCTAGGTATAGTACGCGACAGGTCGAGATGGCAATCGGGGAGGGAACCTGCACATCCGACAGAATACTTCAGGAATTCCTTCACGGTCACTGCTATCTGTTTATGGAACGAGCTTCGCAAATCCATCGTGCTGAATCCCTTAACAAAAAATTTGTCGTCAAAGATCATTAGGTACCTATCTATCTATCACTTTGCTATTATCAATAATTTTTATTTAAATTATCTTTAAAGTGCTTTTGAATCGTTATAGAATCTACCCATAGGTATCTTGACAGACAGACAGGCAGACAGACAGACAAAAAAGTGATCTTATAAGGGTTCTGTTTTCCTTTTGAAGTACGGAATCCTAAAAATTCAGGTTTGTAACTCATTTCGTCTATGAGCTTGTTCCATATGTCACCTGTGATAGTCAGACAAAGAAGATTAATAAGGGTTCCGTTTTACCCTTTGGGTACGGAACCCTAAAAACCTAAATCCACGAGAAAGAACTCGGGGGCATCGGCTAGCTAGTTTAGGTACCTACAGCTGTAAATAGACGGGCAATCATCCCCCAATGTTAAATTCATTCATTCATCCAATAAATGTTTGAATGAGTGACGTCCTATGCAAATACCATTTTCATCGGCGCGTGTACTTGTTTGCTCGGGATCCAGTGTCACAAATGGTCTAAGCTTGTACCGATTTTACGCCTCAGTGACACTGACTTTGACAAACGGAGTTTAATGGGATAGCTCCTAAGAATACTGCTAAGGGTACTTCGGTAATTGAAATAAGGATGAATTGATCAATCTCAGACACTGAACTTTGATTCTATAGAGCGCTTAGATAAATAAAATAAATAATTAAATACTCAGCTTAGACGAGACTATATAGCTACATATATCTCACACATAAATCTGTCAACGTGATTATTTTCCGTCCTTATCACCGTGGCCACTTTATTTGTCAAGATGTATTTGTATCTGAGATCTTGACAAACAACGTGCACTGAGGTTATGTTGATTCAAGTATTTTAAAGAAATAATTCATTTGTTTTATTGTTTTTGAAGTTATTATGCAATAGTGGGTCGCAGTATACTGGGCTACAATAGCCGAAGCGAATGTTAAATAGAAGAAATAACATTTCACAAGTACCTCTGCTTGAGCGAGAGGGACTGAGGGGCCACGCTAGTTGCATGTCTGTATATATCTGTGGTTTTGTCTATGTTCATCTCAAGAGCTACGCGTCTGGAAGATCCTTTTATCCGACATTCAGTAATTATGATGTTTTGGATACAATTATATCGCCATTATACTCCGGCGTATGAACAGACACACAAAACCTTATTATCGTTTATCAAAGCTGACAAAAACGCCACCGCGGCGGTTATTCCGTCTGACAAGGGGAGGCTTACAGATTTATGGTCCACGGAGGCTGGCATACGAGGTTCTTATTTCCTCCCGACATATTTATTTCTTGTTCCTCTTAGTTTTTCAATTTTATCCCACTTTCGTCCGTGTTATTTTTTAGGGATCCGTATCCGAAACGTGCCCTATTACTAAACTTCCACTGCCCGCCCGTCCTTCCGTCTGTCTGTCAGCGGGCTGTAGCTCGTGAACCGTAATAGGTGCAGAATTAAAAAACTGACAGATGTGTATTTTCTATTGCCGCTATGAAGACAAATAATAAGAATTTCAAAATAATCACCATGAAAATTAAAAAAGTGTTATTTCTTGTCATGGTACGGAACCCTTCGTATGCGAGTCTAACTCCCAATTGACCGGTTTTTCATACTGGTTGTAGGATATGTTGCATTCAGTTTTGCTGATTTTTTTTGTTGAATGTTGATTGGATTGGAACAGCATAAAGAGCATTCCCAGGAAATCCGCCTCTTATTCGGGGTGCCTGGAATCGGGTGCTACATTGTGCATTTCAAGCATTTTAAGCAATTTTAAAATATCACAGAAGATAAGACTGAAATAAAAAATTAAAAATGACTAAGTACAACCTTAACCGAAAACAGCAAGCAAAAAGCAAATAAAAGTCTATTTAAATACTTTAAAAGATTTTGAGTTTCAATTAATTCTGTTTAGCCGCCAAAACCAAAATAAAAGCGAGAGATGACGGCCTCTAAATCCAATGCGCTTGGCGCGCACTCACTAGCGATTTGCTTTTAAAGTGCTTTTGCTTCTTACGTTTTAACTTTTAAGTCGCGAATTTACCACTAGAGTTCAGAAGGTCGACTATCATTTAAATAAGCCTATAAGAGATACTGCCGGTTGCATTTTTTTTATAGAAATAGTGAGCAAACAAGCAGGCGGGGTCACCTGATGTTAACTGATTACTGCCGCCTATGAACATTTGTAGCACCAGAGGAACTGCCCGATCCATTTCTTAGTTTGAGCTGTGCTTTGATAGATCAGTCAGTCAATCAGTCACCTTTTCATTTTATATATATGTATACTATGGTTGGTATACCTATAATATTCCGTAGGGTTTGCCCTATTACAGTCAAAATTTCGCACCATTAGGTACTTACTCCAATTTTTCCAAAAAAAAAATCGCTTTCAAAAGAATGCTGGACCCAAGTAATCCGAAACCTTAATAAGCGCGAGCAATAACAAAGAGGAATGTTCGCGAATCGGTCGCCATCCGTCCGGACCTCCGGATTTATTGGACTTTAAAGTCCGGACAAAAAGAAGGAGTAGCTCCGAGCACCGTACGCTTAGTACGAGAGTTTATGTCTCACCATTACCTACTATAATAAGTCTATGCTCACCAACGTTGATAGTATTCGAGTGTCAAAACACTTCCGCGTTATAGTAAACTGGATCTTAACAGCCTTGTTTTAAAACTCAAGTTTGTTTACACATCTTCAGCCAGCGCTCCATGCGGGAACGTTGCGAAATTAAAATCAGTGGCATCGAACTTTTGACTTCAATTCAAGGCTCTTTAGGTCCATTTTACTTTGACGTATTTGTGTTTCGACTCTCGGATTCTAGCAACGTTGCGTTGGTGCGACGTAAATCTTATACTAAGCGTAGGTCGCATAGTCCGTATTATGTTGACTCGATTTGCTCGTATAAATGCGATTGGAAAACCACTTTGTCGTTGCTGATTTATCCATTTGTTTCTCACTTCTCAAACACTTCTTTTCACTGGTATGGTTTTAAATCTAATTTGTTACAGTTTCATCATCATCATTATCAACCGATAGACGTCCACTGCTGGACATAGGTCTCTTGCATGGACTTCCACACGCCACGGTCTTGCGCCGCTGCCTGAATCGAGCGACTCCCTGCGGCTCATTCATCTTCCAATGCGAGGTCGCCATTCTAGCACCTGGGACCCCAACGTCTATCAGTTTTTCACTACAACTATTTATATAATATCATAACATAAGCTAATATTTTATATGCAAAAGGGACTTATCTTTCAAGGCAACACTTATAAAGCGGACTCTGAGCTTTTTTATGAGGCCCATAGTTATCGACCATGTCTCGGATCCATACGTCATCACTGGTCATCATACGCGCTGTTCGAAGACTTTGCTCCTCAAGCACTGAGGAATTTCGACAACTCGAAACTACTCGTATCTACTAAGATATAATTTTCTATCTATATTATGATTAAATTCGTTTCAAGTGAAGCCTATAGATAAGTCGTCGTTAGTGACATTTATTTGGTTTCAGGCTGCCTAGGTTCGCAGCATCCCTGGTTATCGGGTGGAACTAACGCGAGATGAGGGGAGCGAGATCTTATAGCGGCGGTTACTTTTTATTGCGCCACGTATCGTTGCCGATGATGTCTGGAACATACGGGCCGAAATACCGGACCGGAACGCTTGGCCTTTGCCTCGGCTTGCGAGTTTGGCGCCCTCACTTCAATAATAGACCGACTTTAATCTCTATATATAAAACACAAAAAAGTCTTTTTACCTGTGTAGAATTTGAAACCATCCAACCGATGTGCCCTAAACTAGTTTCATTAGAAAGCCGGTGCGATGCGAAGATGGTTCTTGACCCCAAAAAATCAAATCAAATGTGTTATTCAAAATCTAAATATATAAACGGAAAAGGTGACTGACTGACTGACTGATTGACTGATTGACTCTGACTGACTGATCTATCAACGCACAGCTCAGACTACTGGACGGATCGGGCTGAAATTTAGTATGCAGATTGCTATTATGACGTAGGCATCCGCTAAAAAAGGATTTTTGAAAATTCAACCCCTAAGGGGGGAAAATAGGGGTTTGAAATTTGTGTAGTCCACGCGGACGAAGTCGCGAGCATAAGCTAGTGGGTAATAAATTACACTTTTTGATGGTCGGTTGTTACATTTCTAATCATTAGGCACAATCTTTTTTCACGGCACACGCTGGGTATCCGCTAGTTTCTTATAATAGGCATATATTACAATATATGTATGTATGTACTACATGCTCACAATGCTTGAAAATCTACTGTTTATTGAATTACATTAATTTCAAGCAACTTACTGTTGGTTATCGAGAAATTCTGTCCTCCATCTCCAAAGATAGATGCTCAATTTTTAGGGTTCCGTACCTCAAAAGGAAAAACGGAACCCTTATAGGATCACTTTGTTGTCTGTCTGTCTGTTTGTCAAGAAACCTACAGGGTACTTCCCGTTGACCTAGAATCATGAAATTTGGCAGATAGGTAGATCTTATAGCTGACATTTGGAAAAATCTGAACACCGTGAATTTAGGGTTAGATCACACAAAAAAAATTAAATTGTGGTCATGAACTAATAATTAGTATTTTCAACTTTTGAAGTGAGTAACTATATTATCAAGTGGGGTATCATATGAAAGGTCTTCACCTGTACATTCAAAAACAAATTTTTATTTATCATAGTTTTTGAATTATCGTGCAAAATGTTGAAAAAATACAACTGTAGTACGGAACCCTCATTGCGCGAGCCTGACTCGCACTTGGCCGGTTTTTTTTTGATATTGTTCAAGTGCATATTTTTTACCGTACCGTAAGATTCTTTAAAATTAAAACTCAATGCGTGTGTGGTAAAGTGTGACATGATCTGACAAAGCTAAACAAGGGTTTAATATTTTGTAATTATGATGTCATATCAATCCTAAGGGGAACCCTTAAGTTAAATTTATGTAGGTATAAAAATGATTTTGCAATAAAGTAATAAAATACCTGAAACACATTGTTAAATTACTACCCATTACTAAGACTCTGTTGTCCATCCGTCCGTCTGTCCGTCTGTCAGCGCACAGCGGGCTGTATCTCGTGAACCGTAATAGGTAGAGGATTTTCGCAGAATGTGTATTTCTTTTACTGCTATAACAACAAGTAATAAACATTTCGAAATGGCTGCCATGAAAATTAAAAAAAAAACAAAAAGTGTCAATTCAAGTCAGTTCAATCACTATGTTTTCAGTATTTCGCGGAGCAGTTGTCATGACATTAAGGTGTGAGAGCACACGACGCTTACCGTTGAATGTAGAGGACAAAGTGTATCCCGCCCACGGTCTTTTTATCCCGAAATAAAATAATCCTATGCATACAACAGACAATTTCCTTTGATACAGCTCTGCACAAAGAAAGGGAACAAGATATTAAAAAATTTCCCTTGTCAGGTTGATTTTTAACGTGCATCCCCCCCCCCCCCCCCCCCCTGGAAGCCTAGAGCCTGGAAGCCTGGAAGGAACTGGAGGAATGGTATGTGGAACTCGCCGGCCGAGAGTCGACCGAAATACCCACTAAAACCCAGCGAACGCTCATGCGTGTCGCCTGGCGGCTGGGTCACGGGACCACTGAAGCAATCTCAGCCAGCAGTGACGACGCGACGCCGCCGAGGCGGACCCTCCAACGGGGATCCACTCACCAGGCCTCCCACCGTACATCGGAGGCAAACCAACGATGTGAGGTTGAAAGAAAGAAGAAAGAAAGAAAACTGGTTTATTCATCTTATGCCTAAACTTAAAATTAATAGTTAGTAGATAATAAGAAGTACTTAATAATTAATTAAATCTAAAATGAGTTCTTGCACCCACTTGGCACAAGATGAAATGGCCCCAGCTCAGCATTAATGCTGCAGGTTTTAAAATAAAACCTGAGCGCTGGTATTCTGCCAGGACCAATAAGAGTGACGTGCACGAGCCTAACAGTCTTCACCAACATCTGTGATTGACAGGATGAGTTCGATTAAACGGAGCTAAAAAATAAAAAATAAAAAATAGTCATTGTGCATGGTTAGTATAGTTGAGATGATAACGTATTTGCCTGTCAATTTTTCTGCGGATTCTATATGTATAGAAAGATGTTCCCACGATATGAGTGTAGAGCTAGAGCACTGGAGGTAATGTTTGACAACAGGCCCCGCGGGAAATCTCCTCGCGATGCGATACCGTCCGAGGGAGTGTCAGGTTAGCATTGACATATTACATTATATTGTGAACTAGAGCATGCAACAGTTTGAATAGATAACAACATCTTTTTAGGGTTCCGTACCTCAAAAGTTGACCACGTTGACGTAGAATCATGAAATTTGGCAGGTAGGTAGATCTCATAGCACAAGTACAGGAATAAATTCGAAAATCGTGAATCACATCTGGTTACAAATGGTCACATCACAAAAAAAATATTAAAATGTGTTCATAAACAAAATATAACAAGTAGGTATTTTGAACTTTCAAAGTAAGATAACTATACCAAGTGAGGTATCATATTAAGTATTATGAAAGGGCTTTCTGTACATTCTAAAACAGAATTTTGTTTATTTCAAGCGAATCGCTTTGCAGTTCTCAGTAGTGAGCCAGCGATGGGTTGATTATGATGATAAAGTAGTTTTTTTTTTAGTGAGGTACAAGTTAGCCCTTGCCTGCAATCTTATCTGGTATAAGTGATGTTGTAGTCTAAAATAGAAAACGGGCTAACCTGGAAACACCCCTTTGGCTTCTACACGGCATCGTACCGGAACGCTAAATCGCTTGGCGGCATGGCTTTTGCCGGTAGGGTGGTAAGTAGCCACGGCCGAAGCCTCGCACCAGACCAGACCAGAAATTTAGAAATTCCACACTCCTGTCGGGAATCGAACCCAGGACCTCCCACTAATAAGACAACAACGCTTACCACTGCGCCAGGGAGGTCGTCAAAAAGTTTAAAAGATAATTGTTAATTTTCAAACAGAATAAAATATAGGTTCTGGTTTGTTAGAGATAGTTGCGAAATAGAATAGGCTAGTTTGTCTAATAGATGAAACAATAAAATGAATTGAGTAGGAAATAAATTCAGCCAGTATTGTTATATCGGCGACAGACGGAAGCGGACGTGGCGGACGTGGCGGACGTGGCGGCCGCACGACCGGATGTGTGTGCTGTGCGGACAATGGCCGCTGTCACTGGAGGCGGGATTAATGGGTTCTTGGACACGTTACTACATCTCAATAACACTGGTTCCGTATCTCCATAGGGAAAAAGGAACCCTCTTAGAATCACTTCGTTGTTTTTCTCTCTGTCTGTCGTGTCTGTCAAGAAAGCTACAGGGTACTTCCCGTTGACATAGAATCATGAAATTTGGCAGATAGGTAGGTCTTATAGTAGACGTTAAGGTATAAATAAAAAAACCGTGAATTTGTGGTAATATCACAAAAAAATTTAAACATGGACACCATGAAAAAATAATTAGCATTTTCAACTTTTAAAGTAAGATTACTACACCCGTATCATATGAAAGGGCTTTACCTGTACATTTTGAAACAGATTTTTATTTATTTGTATGCATAATATGAATGACTGCATGATTTATCGTGCAAAATGTCTAAAAAATACGACTGTAGTACGGAACCCTAAGTGCGCGAGCGTGACTCGCACTTGGCTGATTTAACTTGGCTTGGCTAACTTTTCAGATAAGGCTTCTAAAATATTTAATTTAATTTAATTTATTTATTTTGTAGAGACAAACAGTTACAATTAGATAAATAGATAATATATATTATATAAATAAATATACTATATCGTCAAAACTTCCGTGAATTATGCTCAACATTGCTGCTGCTCTTTTCTTATAATTTTGTAAAAAACATCTAATTTTCGTAATGAAATTCGAGCTCCTTGTATCATTGACAGGTACTCAGAATTTCAACAGTACTTTGAAACTCAAACAAAAACTGTCATCAATAAACAAGGTATGGAAAATAAGCCTTTATTTTCACTTATTAATTAAAAAGTATCGATACGACGTAGAACACTTCCGTTGACGAGGCTGACATTACTATGATATTAATCAATCCATTTTCCCTCATAGAAAGAAAACCCGCGAGCTGAAAATTTCTCTGCGTATTATCCCCAACACTGGGAGGAACGATCAGCTACCTACTATTAAGTTTGGATCATGGTGGCTTTGGGAGATAACAGGTAACAAACGTGTGAAAAATCTTACGTCAATACTAAAAGCGTCGGTCAGAAAAGTAGGCGAATTATTGGGTATTTTTGATAAGTTGGTTAAAATGTCCTCTCATATTAAACTTGCGCGCGGATATGGCACACAACGCGTAGAGGCTTATCGAGAGTTATAGTCTTTAAATTAACCTAAACGAAATATTAGCTTAATTGGGGAATAAATGCTATTGCAACCACTTGATTGAAATAGCGACCTAAACACAAATAGTATTTAATAGTCGTCGAGTCTCGAGTCAGAGCGAGACTGCCTTAGAAACCGTCAAATACCTGCATTTACACAAATCGATTCAAAATGGCTGCCCCGCCACAAATCGCGTGACATAGGATGAGTCAAATATTTCCAATTCATTAAACTAACTTCAATAAATAAATTAATAATCTTGATCATTACTTTAAATTCAAATCAATTCTTTAAAATAAGCTAAAAATAACTAGTAATTTAGTCAGTGTTGCTGACATTTATATACCTTAAGTGTAATTTAAAAAAAAATCGGAAAGGTATTAGAAATACGTCATGCATTGCCAGACACTTTGTGTTGAGGGAAGCCCCTGCCAGACACCCAAGTTTAATAAATTGTTGAAGTTTAAAGGTAGACACCCTTTAACTTAACCCTCGTGGGCTCTTAGTCCATCACTGACGAGCCCCGGACAAAAGTCGGCATCAACGTATCGACAGGGTATTTAATTATGCCTTTTGTCGATACATCGGTCAATTCCCTTCACTCGCCCACACAAAGAGAACAAGCGTTGAATATTGAACGGAGGCCCTTTATAGACCGATAGTTTTGTACCAATTTGATCTTTAACCACGTGGAAATAGGCACTAAAATGTTGATGTGATTCGCTCGGACGATTCCATAGTATGTGATTAGATTCTAATACGAGAGCGGTGTTTCAGTAATTTTACAATTTCATTTCAAATCGAACATTGTTTTGTTGAGTTTGTAATAGAAATTTGTTGAAACGGCCCTCAGAGGACTGAAAATTTTCCGAAATATAGGCTAACATGATAGGTAAAAACCGGTCAAGCGCGAGTCGTACTTACAACAAAGGGATCCGTATATGCGTATAAGAACTATAGCTTTTCAATTTTTTTGTTATGTACCCATAATTTTTTTTCAAATTTTTTCTTTTACATATTGTGCTGCTACAAGACATCGCTACCATGATTGTAGGTCAACGGGAAGTACCTTATATAGGTTTTAATTCCCTTCACGGGTCTTGATCCTTGACTTGGATTGAGATATTAATACGTTTACCTACAGTTTCAAACTAAAAACAAGTTTCAGCTTATTTATTTCTAGAGATAAAATATCCCAGCCTCTAGGGCAAAGATTGTCAAAAATATATATCGAATCGGCTATCATAACAATTTATAATCAAAATGTAACCGATTAAATCCGGCCCTCATGAATACGTGCCCGATAAAGCCTTGTTCAATAACAAATACGCGAAATAAATTTATATTTTACGATCGCCGACGGAAAATATTTTAAAAGACTTACAATAATTGTAGTCAGTTTTGTGGACTAATAAAAAAAAAAAAAAAAAAAGCCACGGTTTTCATTCAAATAGGCTCCGTACGTATCTAGTAATCCTTTTTCTATGGTAATTGTAATTCGATTGTTCATTTCTATTTAGTTTGTTTTATTTATGTTATGTTTTTTTTGGAATTGATTGATATTTTTACGTTTTATTCCAACAGAATTTAAGCCCGAACAAACTAACACGGCTAAGACATTATCATATTATACTAGCGACCGGCCCCGGCTTCGCATTGGTGCAATGTAGATACATAGATACTAAAAGTACGCGACAGGTCGAGATTGCAATCGGGGAGGGAAAGCCCCGCACGCCCGCACGCCCGCACGCGCGCACGCCCGCACAGCCCTTACGCTAACTCGGCGCGGGCGAGCACGTAAATAGCTGTAATTATTGAATGAATGAATGAATATTTATTTATTTATTACTAATTTTTTTTACATGTGACTTAAATGGAGTCCTGACCCCTAAACTAGGAGATCCCGTATCTTAGGGCCAGTGCCTTCCCTTACATAGTGGTTTTACTCTGTTTTACTTAAAATTAATTAATAACAAATACAAAGATTGTAGAAAGCTGAAGTGGCAATGGGCAGGGCACATAGTTCGTACAACCGATAGACGTTGGGGTCCCAAGGTGCTGGAATGGCGACCTCGCACCGGAAGACGCAGCGTTAGAAGACCCCCCACTAGGTACGGACGACATCAGACGACTCGCAGGGAGCCGCTGGATCCAGGCGGCGCAAGACCGTGGCGTGTGGAAGTCCCTACAAGAGACCTATGTCCAGCAGTGGACGTCTATTGGTTGATGATGATGATGATGATGATGATGATGACAAAGATTGTGTGTTTGAGTAAGTGTGTGTGTGTATGTATGTATGTGTGAGTTGCTATGTGTATGCTAGCGAGCGTGTACGCGAGTGCCCGTGTCCGCTTTAAGATCATATATACTAAGATAAGATCAATTATTGTAATAGAATACGAATAGATTAAAATATAATAAAGACAGAGGCAACCGTATCTAAGCGAACAGACTTTAAGCCTACGTCGGAACTCGGAACGAGTTGCTGACAAGAAAAAATCTATTTATCAATGTATCCCTGCATTCTCGCAGGTCATTTTTCAAACAAGATTAATCATGGCGCCCACAAAATATACGCGCCAAGGTATTTATTGGCGGTCAACTTTGATTGGCTATGACTGGAAGGTTTTAGAATTTTAATAAAAATACTGTATATAATAGAATCGGGGTCAGCAATATCGGTTATCTGCTGAAAGCGTGGGTTTTAATATTACATGCGAAAAAATGTTCCTTCCATACACTGTGTACCTACCGATTTTCAACCACAGAGCCAATTTGGGTTGTTCCGTATTCATCCTATGTCGTCTCATCCTATTAGGTATAATGTTCTTTACTCATCCCAAACTAATATTAGACTAGTCAACTAAGCAGAAGATATGTACAATTTGTGAATGCCAGACACCCTTAAACTTTAACTATTTATCGAAGGCTTAGGGCGTCTGGCGGGGCTCGGGGGGCTCGGGGGGCTCGGGGGGCTCGGGGGGCTCGGGGGGCTCGGGGGGCTCGGGGGGCTCCCCCGACACTCTCTGACAATGCATTAAGTTGTTTCTAACACTATTCCGAAGAAAATATAAAAAAAACTAGCTGATGCCCGTGACATTGTCCGCGTCGAATTACGTTATTTTAATCCCGTGGGAATTCTTTTATTTTCCAGGATAAAAAGAATGTGACTCCAGGTCTTTATCTATGCAAAAAAACCCATGCAAAAAATCACGTCAATCAATTGCACCTTTGCGACGTGATTGAAGGACAAACCAACAAACAAACACACTTTTGCATTTATAATAAGGGTTCACAATCACTTCAGAAGTCCTCGGTTTCGCCTCGGCCTTCCAATAGTACTCGGATCGCTTTATTTCAGGCCTGGAATGTAATATACTACATATACGCACCAATGAGTCGGTGCCATTTTGTTTGTTCAATAACCCTGTCCATACGAAGTAATATATAATTCAATGTGGAAAGGCTTGTAATTGTAAACCTTTAAATCACAAAAAGCGGCCAAGTGCGAGTCAGGCTCGCGCAACGAGGATTCCGTACTACAATCGTATTTTATCGACATTTTGTAATGTAGGTACATCATAATATATTTTTTTAGTTTTATCATTCTCTTATTTTAGAAGTTACAGGGGGGGGGGGGACACATTTTACCACTTTGGAAGTCTCTCTCGCAAACTATTCAGTTTAGAAAAAAATTATATTAGAAACCTCAATATCATTTTTGAAGGCCTATCCATGTTTAATGAAAAAAAAATTTGAGTTTCAGTTCTAAGTATGAAGTTCAATGACCCCCAAAATTTATTGTTATTTTTCTATTTTTGTGTTAAAATCTTAATGCGGTTCACACAATACATCTACTTACCAAGTTTCAACAGTATAGCTCTTATAGTTTCGGAAAAATGTGGCTGTGACATACGGACGGACAGACAGACAGACATGACGAATCTATAAGGGTTCCATTTTTTGCCATTTGGCTACGGAACCCTAAAAATGTTTCCCCGTGAGTGAACGAGGAAGTAAGAACTACCCGTGTTTCAACTATGTTTAACTTTCCATGTTAATGAGTAATGCGTCGTGCATTAAGTAATGAACGCGTATGTAGAACAGGATTATGTGCACTGACGCACGCCACTATGTCTGTGTTATAATAATTATTATAAGAATAAATAAATAATAAATAAATAAATAACTAAAAATCTTTTTTATTCTAATAGACTTTTACAAGTACTTTCGAATAGTCGGATGTATCTGCGGACTTGTTCGGAATCCCTTTAATAGGAATAGGATCGTGGACTGTAGTAATAAAATGATGTGATGTTTTGTATAGCAGTATAATATTATGGGGCTAGAGTTCATTGTTAAAGAGAATAATTTTAAACAAACATGATTTTTATTTATTTTTGTTAAAAAATTGAATAACATTTGTCGTTTACGCCATCAGCCAAGTACTATGGTTCCATTAACTAAGTATATTATTGCTTACCAACTAGATATTTTAATCAACACACAGACGCTCAGTCCTTTTCTTTTCTTTATACTACGTTTTAAATAAAATTAAATGACAAAAAACTGTAAACGGCAAAGAGTTTGAATGAATAGTATTTCTCTTTTATTCATAATACAAAAATGGATTATACATTAAAATAATGAATGTGAGAGTAAAGCTGAATTTATTCTGTTTCTAGGGTTCCGCAGTGAAACAAGGTAGGCACCTTTAAAGTTACGTCACTATCTATCTGTTTGCAATCCTGGCTGTCCGTACATGTGCGAGTCGAACTCGCACATGAATGGTTCCGTGCCAGCGTACAAGACAACAATTTTTAACATTCTCGTTATGTAGGGTTAGCAAGAAAGCTAGGTTTGCACCCGCCAGTACAAGCGACTATGGACACGTGGACCTAGCTTTGTTGCTGACTGTACCTACCCGAAGAGTGCCAACGGGACCCTTACTAAGCATCCGCTGTACGTCATCCCATCCGTCTGTCTGTCAGCGGGCTGTATCTCGTAAACACGAGTTGAAATTGCCGTTTTGACAGCAAACAACAAGAATTTCAAAATGGCTGCCATACAAATGAAAAAAATAAAAAGTTCTTATACGAGTACGGAACCCTACATGTGGTAGTCCAATTCGCACCTGGCCGGTATTTTATACTTTGTCGTTTCCCCTGTTGCGTTGAACAAGATACGACGAAATAATTATTATAGTAAATTGAACTATGGGTATTTAAATTGATAAGAAAATAAATAATTAATTCATCATCATCATCAACCGATAGACGTCCACTGCTGGACGTAGGTCTCTTGTTGGGACTTCCACACGCCACGGTCTTGCGCCGCCTGAATCCAGCGGCTCCCTGCGACTCGTCTGATGTTGTCGGTCCATCTAGTGGGGGGTCTTCCAACACTGCGTCTTCCGACGCGAGGTCGCCATTCCAGCACCTTGGGACCCCAACGTCTATCGGTTGTACGAACTATGTGCCCTGCCCATTGCCACTTCAGCTTCGCAACCCGTAATTAATTGGTAGGCATAAAAAAGTCTTTCAACTGTAAAAATATGGAGAGTACCAAAAGATGAAAGGAAACTCAATGATCATAAATACTGTTATTTTCTGAAAACCTGACCAAGGCAGCGTTTCCACTCCAATTAATAAATAATTAAAACTACCAAGTCGGTCGGTCGGTCGGTCGTCGGCTTGCATTTTCCAGCGCTGTGCTTGTTATTGGCGATAAAAATGCTTATATCATTAATGAGATAATAATAAAAATACAATTTTAATGAGGGAAAAGAATTTTCGTTATTCATTGGAACGCCTTTTCATATTGTATTCCCATCTGAATCCTCCAAAACGCTCGTGAAAGTCATTATGATATGATGATCTTATATATTTTATCTATCAAAAACATAAATCTAGTTGTGCCAGATCCTTTTTACACGCACATGCAAACTGTGGAATCAACTCGCTTCGGCGGTGTTCCCATTAGATTACAACATGGGGTTATTCAAGCGGCGGACCAACAACTTCCTGAAAGGCCGGCAACGCATTGGTGGTTCCTCTGGTGCTGCAAATGTTCATGGGCGGTGGTAATCACTTAACATCAGGTGACCTGCCTGCACGTTTTCTCGCTATTTTTATTATTAAAAAAGCTTCTATTTGAGAACCTCCTTTTTTCCGTCGGTTGAAAATTCAATCCTTAGCTATTTAAACCGAACAAAAGAACATAAAAAGTACCGCTTCGTAGAAGGAAAGAAAGTCCCAATTAAAATTCTGAACGGGTACAAAGTTGCCTGACGTACAATTTCCTAGTCAAAGGGCAATCGTTCTCTAACGCCTTCATTTACGCACTTGTTGATTTTCACTCGCTTTTCCAACAACTGCCTTATCGTTTCGTGCATCGCGTCCATTAGTATATTCATAGCTAGCTGATCCATCCCGGTTTTTTAAGAACCTCCTGACGCAGTGGTGAACGCTGTGGTCACGAGTTCGATTCCCGGAAAGGGCAATTTGGGAATTAATAATTTCTAAATTGTCTCTGATTTGGTCTAGTAAGAGGCTTCGGCCGTGGCTAGGCACCACTCTACCGGCAAAGCCCTCCCACCACTTAACCACTAGGCTATCACCGCTCTTAAAATATAAGTTCGGGTAAAGGATTGTCAATTTTCCAAGGACGAAAATATGTTCCCACTAGAATTTCTAACCGATCTAGAATCAGACCTAGAGTTATAATAAGTTAGTAATGTTTTAATCTCGTCAGTTGAAACGTAAAACGTATCTAGGCCGAGCGTGTTCGGGGATTGGAAAACTAAAACTTGTTACAACTTTCTAACTTCTTAGCATACTATTCGAAGATAATAAGTTTCTTAGAACTACACAGAAGAGAGAGAAGACAGATATACGCGAAATATACAGGGTGTAACCAGAACGCTGGTAAAAACGAAGACAGGTGATAGCAGTGGCGTGCAGCTCTTAGAGGCATAAACGCACTGCTTACCCTCATTGTAAGAAATCAATGCTTACTTTTTACTTGCTGCCGTAAAATAAGTTCATACCTAAATGCATACCCTGGCTTGAACTCCTGTGCACGCCACTGGGTGATAGTACTGATGATCAGTGATATGATACCACAAAAAAAAAGCGAAAAAACGCGGAAAAAAAAACCTACATTTTGTAAAACTTCACGATATATTGCAAATAAAACATCTGACTGACGCTAAAGGTCAACGATCGTTTCGGAAGTAGGCCACTCAGAGTCAATGCCGCGTCGTAGGCGGGGCATTGACATACTAGTGGTTTGTCGGGGGTTTGAAATACTAGTGGGAACATTCCGTCCTAGGAAAATTGACAATCCTTTACCATACTAACATTTATTCTAAGTCTATTCTGTTAAAATAGGTTTCATTATAATTTTAAGTATTTGTGGCCCTCTGTATAAAGTAGATTTAGATTTAAATAGTAATCATGTACTTATGTAGGTATTCTGTTGATTACTTTCAAATAAACAAAATAGAAATAAAATCATTTGTTCATTTTAAATTAAAAATTGATTCTAAAATAACGAATATAAAGTTATTCACTAAGTTAGAGGCGAAGATGAACAAAGCATGTAAAATACATATTTATTACTAGCTAATGCTCGCGACTTCGTCCGCGTGGACTACACAAATTTCAAACTCCTATTTCACCCCCTTAGGGATTGAATTTTCAAAAATCCTTTCTTAGCGGATGCCTAAGTCATAGTAGCTATCTGTATGCCAAATTTCAGCCCGATCCGTCCAGTACTTTGAGCTGTGCGTTGATAGATCAGTCAGTCACCTTTTCCTTTTATATATTTAGATTCCGCATTTTATTTCCAATATGGAGGTCGGCCCCGGGCTATTATAATGTTCAGCATTAACAAACCCCTTTGAAGCAAACAGCGGTTTCGCCAGCGCTACACACTATCGATTTTGTTGCACGAGCGTTCATCATCATCATCATCAGCAACCGATACATGTCCACTGCTGGACATAGGTCTCTTGTCTCTGAATCCAGCGACTCCCTGCGACTTGCCCGATGTCGTCCGTCTGTCCGTCTATAATGGCGGGCGACGACTGCGCTTTCCGGTGCGAGGTCCGAATTCTTCTATAAAGAATGCTGCAAAGATTAATAAACTATAATCAGTACCCTTATTATAAATGCGAAAGTGTGTTTGTTTGTTGGTTTGTCCTTCAATTACGTCGCGACGATTGACGTGATTTTTTGCAAGGGTACCTATCTGAAAAGTGACATAGGCTACTTTTTATCCCGGAAAATCAAAGAGTTCCCACGGGATTTTTAAAAAAAACCTAATTCCACGCGGACGAAGTTGCGGGCATCAGCTAGTCTATATATATATAAAAGGAAAAGTTGACTGACTCACTGACTGATCTATCAAGCACAGCTCAAACTACCGGACGGATCGGGCTGAAATTTGGCATGCTGATAGCTATTACGACGTAGGCATCCGCTAAGAAAGGATTTTTGAAAATTCAACCCCTAAGGGGGTGAAATAGGGGTTAGAAATTTGTGTAGTCCACGCGAACGAAGTCGCGAGCATAAGCTAGTATGAAGTAAAATGATTGGAATGATTGGCCTAAGCCGTGAACAAACATTAGGATTAGGGTATTACAATATTAGGTAACAGGTTAAGTAAACGTTTTTGGGTGCGGATCACGGGGCCCGCCGCACCGCCCGCCGCACCGCCCGCCGCACCGCCCGCCGCACCGGCCGCTGATCGATCTGTTGTTACTGCCTAATATCCTAAACACACAAACTTCTGTTTGTTCATAAATGTACACACTGATCGAGCGCGCATATTCATTAGCCTATCCAATAACTAATTAAAATAAAATTATTAATTAAAACTTTGTTAATGATAGCGCATATTAATCACATATCTACTAAGTTGGTAAAGTGTTAGGTTAGGTTAGGTTTTTAATTTTTAATTCTCAAAAAGAACATGAAGCCGCGAAAATATGCAAAACTTCAAAAGCGCTATCAGCCTCACGATCATAAGGCAGATGAAGAGCTCTGATCTCCCGAAACGGATATTGAATGGTGTATGAGAGAAATTGAGGTTTTCACATTGACATACTGTGACCTAAAATGTAAGATACAGTTTTACATCGAGAAGTTTCCTCAATTTTAAATACATATCAAAAATTGTGGACCGGCAGGAATCGAACCCTGGGGTCGCGCCCGACTCTCTAACCACTAAGCTACGGTTTGCTTGCTGCCAGTGACGAAATTTGTGATATGTATGTTCACTCAGTACTGAAGCGACTGTTAATGCCATCTAGCGGCGACACTTTGCAGCTATCGACGCGGGTTCGATTCCTGCCGGTCCGAATTTTTGATAATATGTATTTAAAATTATTTAGAAATTTCCTTGAAGTGTAGGTAAAACACTATAAAAAATATATAAAATCGGAGCTAATACGTCCGTTTCTTGCTAGAGACGGTAGAGATACCGGAAGAAAATCGGAAATCTACCATCATTGACAAAATCGCCAATCATCTGGTATATTAACTTGATCGTAAATTTTTGCGTTTGGAGCGTATCTTAGTGTTTTCATATATCAACGGTCTTTAAAATATTATATTCGTATAGAACGGATCAGATAAGCTCTCACTACAATTTTCTAGCCATATAAGAATCTTTAGATGATGCAGAGACGTAAATAATATAGAATAGTTTCAATACATTGGCGGTGTACCGTGTTCATTGACCAAGGCTTACATAACTATACCTACGGTATTTACCCACATTCTGAGAACGGATTTTGTATGAAGTAAATGCAATGTGAGTCATAAATATTTTTTTATAGCCAAGAAGTGTCTAAAAATTAGCAATTTATTTTTTCTATAATACTTGTATCTCTTCATAATATAGGGTTTTGTCAACGTTTTTACATCTTTCAGGTAGCAATTACGCCAACCTTTTATTATTTTTAATGCACTCTTTAATGTTTGGTACTTGTAACTTTTGCATGCCCTCTGCTGGGCGAAACATATCTACAATTTAACTTTGTAAGACCTTATGTAAATTAATTTTTTTCTGCAAAATAAAGAAATTTAATTGGAACAAAAATTGCCCAAAGGCTACAAAAAGCAAAGCAAGAGAGATAAAGAATTATGTTAAAGCCGTTAAAGCTTAGCACAAAGTCGTCAATGTGTGTCACACTCCCTCGCGAGGTTTACAGCGTTTCAAGCAAAGTGGTTCCGTAATCTAGTTCGCTCAGTAAAAGCGTGGAATCTCGCAGATTATATTATTTTCCCCTTCACGCGCCACTAACCGTGGAATCTCTCACACTGCGAGCTGTAAACAATTTACGACTCACGAACTTATGAAATCTTGAGAAAAATCCAGATTGTGGAAGGCACTTAAGTGAAAACAACAGAATGAAAATATTTACCACCAATAAATAAATGTCAAAAGCGGCAATATCCTAGTGGTTAGGACGCTGGCCTTCTATTCAAGGGGTCCGGGTTCCCGATCCCCCACTGAGTGGACAGATAACATCAAACAAGTAGCAGGAAGTCGCTTGGCGGCACGGCTTTGCCAGTAGGGTGGTAACTAGCCATTACCACGAGATCAAAGGCGTCGGACTACTGTGTCATTCCTTATACTGTGACTGTATGATGCGTGTTTTGGCACAAGGAAGACGGCTGTAGAAGCAAATAAAATGGCAATTCAATCAAAATGGTGTGCTGCCCACCCTGCCCACATGCGCCGTGCCCACGTGCGCCGTGCCCTTCACGTGCCACTGTCGGTTTACGGCCGGCACTAAAACAATCATTAATACGCATTTTATGACAACAGACCTGCTCTATGTATTATTTTGGTAAGTTCTCGAAGGCTTTTCCTCTATCCTGCTAGCGCCCTCTGTTTTTAGTCATGTGTTTTGAAGAATGACTCTTTTTTTTAGAAAAAGCGTTAGAGAAAGCGCGCACTGCGGTGCGGCGATTTGAGATGCGTTTTAAAATCCGTTGAATTTAATCAATTAAATCGGTGTGCGGAATTAATTTCGGAGTGCGCGCGCTTCTATGTAGTTCTATAGTTCACAGATTATTATTAGACTTATATCTACTATTATACTTATACCTTATACATGTCACGCACTTGACCAGTATTTCATTCAACGGTATACTTAGTAGTTGTAGTACCTACTAAGTATAATATGCAACAATCGTATCGGATTTGAGCCAATTTAGATTTGTAATTCCAAAACTGGCAGCGGCCGAGGTCCCCAATACTAGAACAACTACATCCATGTAGCCATTAAGTAAATACCTCTGCAGCGATCTCGCAAAATTGGGAAGAAATCTCAATGTTTGCGTCACTAGAATAAGCCTGGTATGTGCAGGGTGATATCGCAATATAATACCTAGAGTAGCAATCTTCCGCAATCCATCATCCCATCTGGTGTAGGTGTATTTTCATTTTTGTCGTTCGGGATAAATTGGCGATTGAGAAAAATCTAGGAAAATAGCTAAAAATCTAAAACTATTATCCATAAAAAGCAATAAAAATATGTTTTAGAATGTACAGGTTGATACCTCATTTGGTATATTAATATTACTTTGAAAGTTGAAAATATTATTTGTTCATGAACACATTTTGAAATTTTAGTGATAGAACCACAAATTCACGCTTTTTTGATTAATTTCTTTACTAGTGCTATAAGACCTACCTACCTGCCAAATTTCATGATTCTAAGTGAACGGAAATACCCTACAAGTTTCGTGACAGACAGACAGATAACAAATTGATCCTATAAGGGTTACTTTTTTCCTTTTGAGGTATGGAACCCTAATAATAGTGTATTTTATACAAAGAATAAAATTAATCATCAAAAGAACTAAATCATAATTGTTTTAACAGCTTCTAATAGATACCGGACTATTAATATTTCGTGCGATAGAGATCACGCTTTACGAAACCGAAATTAGCCGACTGTCTCTTTCTAAAAGTCGATGTTCATCACTTTCGGCCGCGTACTGTATATTTTGCAATCATTAGGTTGGGGTATTTTTACATAACTGCCGAAGGTCCATGTACTTATGTAACTTTCTTTATATTCCACCATAACTTCTAAATGTCTGAACAGATTTGGATGCATCATTAGAATCTTTACATCATCCCAAGTGATATTAACTACAGTTTTTAAACTTTTTATTTTTGGTTGGGCAGTTTTTTTTAAAATGATTATTGAGACTTGTTGCCCTGTGATCTATGTGGTTTGCCCCTCCAATACAATGCCATCTCAGTGGGTGTTGGTATAAGGAAAGGGCGATTTGGCTCGAAGCGGGCCAGTCAAATTTTATTAGGCCAAGCTTTTAATGGCTTTTCGTTACAGTTTTATTATTCAATTATAGGTCGTGATGTTTTGTTTGTGCGAAATAGAGCATGGGCTTTTAGGATCACGTAATAATACAATAAAGTGGCTGAAAGCTGCTGTGTCAATATAAAATGACTAAAACGAAACGCACTCAGTTTTTTTGACGAGGGATTGATTGAAAATGTCTCTCAAGCATCGATGTACTCAAGTCTCAACCATTATAATATTTTAGTACCGAATGTAATTCTTAGAGCTAAATCCATGCTCTCAACAAGTTAAACGTATTTGTAAAACGCAAACTTATTGGAAAATCCTATTACAAAAGATTATTATTCATATTAACTGATCCACCCCGGCCAAGCTCGAGTGGAATTTTTGAAATTTCAGAGAGGGTGGAATTCCCAAAAATCCTGAAATAAAACTTCGTCACTTGTGTCCAAGAGCCCAAGTAATAAATTTAGTAGATATAGTATGTGACAGGTCGAGATGGCATGAGGCGGGGGGCCGCCCCGCACACCCGCAGGTCACCCGTGCTATCCCGCTGGGTTAGCACGGGGGCTGTGCTGGTGTGTCACACCACACCAGTGCAGGGCGTCCCCACCTCGATTGCCATCTTGACCTGTCACGTACTGTACATATAACTTGAAAAAATGACGGACTGTCTACAAACATTTTAAAATACTTGATTTTCACCATTTTGGCGCTGATAGCAGCAGTAAGGCAGAGATGATAGCAGCAGTGAGGCAGAGATGATAGCAGCAGTGAGGCAGAGATGATAGCAGCAGTGAGGCAGAGATGATAGCAGCAGTGAGGCAGAGATGATAGCAGCAGTGAGGCAGAGATGATAGCAGCAGTGAGGCAGAGATGATAGCAGCAGTGAGGCAGAGATGATAGCAGCAGTGAGGCAGAGATGATAGCAGCAGTGAGGCAGAGATGATAGCAGCAATGAGGGTCATGTGAGCGCACTAAGGAACTAAATAACAGTGTCAACACGACGAGCACGGTAAGCCTGCCCGTGCGAAGCCGGGGCAATTCAGCTAGTGGATAATAATAATTTATCATTCAGCAATTTGACTTCGCTAGCGAAAGCTCGACGACTTTCCTGTCACATCGCAATTCGGATTTGAGAAATGGGTCTCTAATTTGCATCTCAATTATTCGCGACTCTCATCGAGTAAAGAAATTGGTTTAACTCGAGTTATCATCATCATCATCACCAACATAAAGAAGCTAAATGATCGTGCGACCACGGTGCGACCAAAGAGTTAGGGTGACCAATAAACATTTTTAATAGAGATAGCGAGCAACCGAGCAGGTGGGTCACCTGATGTTAAGTGATTACCGCCGCCCATGATTATTTGCAGCACCAGAGGAACTGCCGATGCGTTTCCGGCCTTTTAGGAATTTGTTGGTCCGCCCCTTGTATAACCCCATGTTGTGATCTAGGGGGAACACCGCCGATGGGAGTTGATTCCACGGTTTGCATGTGCGTGGAAAAAGGAATCTGGCACAACGGGTGGTCGAAGTGCACCAGACACTCAGGTGGTGAGGGTGAAATTTAGAGCCTCAATAGCTCAACGGGTGGCTCAGTGGACTGAAAATCGAAAGGTCGACGGTTCAAACCCCGCCCGTTGCACTATTGTCGTACCTACTCCTAGCACAAGCTTGACGCTTAGTTGGAGAGGAAAGGGAATATTAGTATTTAACATGGCTAATATTCCTTTTTTTTTTTAAACATTCGTTGCGGTGGCGTGCGGTGTGGTTGTAGAAAAAGGAGAGTAGAATGAGATCAAACAACTCTTCGGAACACTCTCCATTATAGAGGCGACAGAACACGCAAAGAGAGCTTACGTCTCTGCTTTCCAACGAGCCGGTTAGTTCGACTTTCTGCTATAATACAAGTCAACGCTGATAAAAAAGTCAAATATTATTTTCCCTGTTTTCTCGTAATATGCCTATCAAATGCATATAGTTGTTACTCCAACGAATTTTAATCCCTAAAGCCACATAGTTAAGAGTTACAATCGAATGCAAATATGATGCTCTTGCCGGATATAAAGCTAAAGAGCCGTATATGATGTGAAAAAATAGCTTTATGTATAAACATAACGAACAAGATTAAAATTCATATCAAGCCAAACTAAATTATGTATAAGCTCAATAGAATTGTTTTTATTAAGCATTGTCTTTGCGAACATAACTCGCATACTCGTTTCAGGATAGAGATGTGAAAATATTATGAAGAATATTAGATGTCGATAAAATGGATACCAGGTAGATACTGGTACCAAGGTAGAGCTGTTTTGTAATTTATTTTGTGTGACTAGTTTACTAGGTTTCGTACCTAATGATATGGCCTAAGACGTCACGGCACGACGGCCTAGACACAGTAATCTCGAAAAGTTATGATGGATATTGTTTACTTATTCGACTTATTTGACTTTCAACTATTTTGACATAACTACTATGTTATTTTTAAAAATAAATGATAGATTGATTGATTATTATTGAAACATTTAATCTATCATAAACACCCACCGCCAGCCCACTACTGAGCACCGGTCTCCTCTCAGACGTTTTCCTTCAAATTGCTTATGACGCATATAAATCAAAAATCAAATCAAATGGTTTATTCAAAATAGGTAATAAATTACACTTTTTGATAGTCGGTTGTTGCATTTGTAAGTTATTATAGTGGTGATAATTTTTACGCGAACATAGAAACTAAAGCTACGAGGGTTCCAAACGCGCCCAGGTCTGAGAAAAGCCCACAACAAACTCAGCCAGGTATTCTTATAATTCTGAAAAATTAGAGGTGCGTGCCCGGGATCGAATGCAGGACCTCCGCCTTGGAGGTCGACGTCTTATCGACTATTACCACTTACGCAAGAATACTTAATAGTAACTTCCAAATGTCTCCCATACCAAGGAAGAAGCTGTATTGCTTTTTGTGAAATCCGTGAAAACTATCGATAAGCCGAGTCGCGTTCAGGACATCCTTCGGCCGTTATAGCCAAAGGGACTAAGGAAGGGGCAGGACATTAAAACGGCACATTTCGCGTTTTTATTCGAAGACGATAAGAATGTAGCGGCCCTGGGATGCAGTTACACGCGGCTGTGGGGGAAACTGACGACATTTATGACGACATTCGGTTTTTTGGGAACAATTTTGGAGGCTTGAAAAAATTTGCGAGGAAGCAAATATTTTTTTACCGACTCTAGGTACGGCAAAAGTAGTAGATTATACAACAAAGGCATAAAATAAGCCATTTTATGCGAGACGTTTATGTACTCGAGCCAAAGGCGAGGGCAGATGTTTAAGGCGAGGATAAAATGGGTTTTATGACCGGAGTTATACACTCTACTTTTCATTTCGATTGCGAGGAAATGACACAATAATAATATTATAAGTATTTAGAGGTGCGTGTCCCGGTATTGAACTCCAGATCCCCCGGATAGGAAACCGAAGCTTAACCACTCGGCTATCACCGCTTCAATAAAAGCAGGTATGTCTTCATTTACCTACAATAAACAACCTGAAATCCCGCTTCGCAATAAAGCACATAAACTTGTTACGTCATAGACTACACGCTCGTAAACGAACATTACATAAACTGGTACATAAAGCTCTACGTAACACGTAGCGCTACGCCGTAGATAAGCTACGGATAGGTACGAGGAGATGCTACGAAAATACTTGTAGCTTGCCTAGCTAAGTTTTAACAATTTACGAGGTAAGAATGGTTTAGAAATTCGTGCATCGTGTGAACTGTGAAGTCACTTTGTGAAAGACACATTCTGTAAAGTGAAATGGATCCAAAGCACAATGTCTTCTTAAAGGCTTTTTATTAATTTGACTTTTTCAAGTTGTTATTCTGTCTAAACTGCTATAGTGCGTCATCATCATCATCATCATGATCAACCTATCGCCGGCTCAGTACAAAGCACGGGTTTCCTCTCAGAATGAGAAGGGGTTAAGCCGTAGTCTACCACGCTGGCCAAGTGTGGATTGGCAGACTTCACACACCTTTGAGAACACCGTGAACCCAGGCATGCAGGTTTCCTCACAATGTTTTCCTTGACCGTTATTGACAGCATGGAGGAGCAGCAGCGGGATATCAGCTGTGCCAGTGACGTCTAGCCCCCAAGGGGGGAGAGTGAGCATAAGGGACAAGAGGAGACAAAATAATTTGTAGGGAGTCAAGAAGCCGCCCCGGGAAAATGCCAAGAGCAAGTACCGAACGAGCGCCCTCCCGCGATTCGGCCCATATAACCGAGAGGTTGGTGGGGCCATGGCAGGTGGAGGGCTGGGTTGATATTTAATTTCTTAAAACGCACATACCTAACTCCGAAAAGTTAGAGGTGCTTCAAACTCCCGACTCCCCAATAGGAGACCGACGCGGACGTCTTACCCACTAGGCTCTCACCGCAGTAAGTAGCAACGAGGGTACGGTGCAGAAAATGGCGTATTCAGCCCTTGTTTAATGTGCAATCAGAACAAGGCAAAATTCGCGTAATCCCTAACAATCGGCGATAACACACAATAGCGCCCTAATCAGCGATATAAATGTTCCACTAGATGCGGCGCTTCGTAGTAACAACGACATGTTCCCACGAACAGCGCTGTCCGCACTCCTCTCAATCGCAGGCCGCTTTACACGCAGTCCGCTTCTATATCTACGGACATAGAACAGACTAAAGGTACTAAAGTTACCTAAAACACAAATTCAGACATTGTGTAAAAACACTCTTATTAAGTCGAGGCTATTATACTTAGTACAATTGATGAATTTCTTATTGACAAAGTTGCGTGGAAGAAAGCGGCTGAGTTTTTAGTTGCCCACAAGATGGTATAGTTGTTTTGTTACATATTGTAACTTTTTAAGGTTTGAAAAGAGCAACTGCTGAGTTTCTTGCCGGCTCTTTGCAGTAGAATCTTTATCCTGAACTGGTGGTAGAGTCACAGACACTAGTTGTCCTATACGAAATAAATAATTTTGATATAGATTTATAGTTATCGCGCAAGTTTAATTTTTACAAACGGTAAGGTAAGTTTAATTTTAACTTATTTATGACGATTAACTTATAAATATCATAAACTATTTGCACACTAGGATCTGGTAGAATGTGTAAGGTGTGACTAAATTGTTGTAAGACCAACATGTACTCACATTCCAGCGAATAAACGTTTATTTATTTATTTATTAATATTTATTTACGAATGACAGGAGTGCGGACACCGATGTTCGTTGGAATATGTTATTACTTATTACTATGAAGCGCCGCATCTAGTGGGACATTTATATCACTGGCCGTAATAAATACACATCAGCGAGCGATTCAGGAAACTTGCGCGAACGCCTTTATAAAGAGCCCCATTGACGCCGGCGAGCGGCGAGCGGCGAGCGGCGAGCGGCGAGCGGCGAGCCTTTAGAAAGTGTTTAAGGCTATAAACATTTTGTTAGTCAAGCCTTTACGGTTAAGCTACAAATAGGTACACTATAAATAGTTAATTCACATTTTTCTTGCATTATACGTTTTTGGTGGCTTTTTATTCTATGATAAGTATCTTCTAGGTAAACGCGTCCCATCTTAGGCCACACCATCACTTTCCATCAGGTGTGATTGTGGTCATTCGTAATACCGATTTTAAAAAAAAATCAGTACTATCACTTGTCTTCGTTTTTGCCAGCGTTGTGTTTACACCCTGTATACATCACATGTTATGCTTTCACAGTGCGATTGCATATCACTGCATTATACTGATGGTAATGGAGGGTAAGTGCCGACTGAATTATTGAAAACGTCTTGAAAGGATTCCCTTTAATTGACGACCTCTGGTACAGTCGTGAGTGCCGTGGTCCTATAAATCCTGGGTTCTATCCCGTCAGAAGCGATTTGAAATCATTGCCGGGTTACTACTGAGCACGGGTTTCATCTCAGAATGTCTGGATTTGGCATTAGTCCACCATCCACCACGCTGACCAACTGCGGATTGGCTGACTTCACACACCTTCGAGAGCACTATGGAGAACTCTCAGGCTTGAAGGTTCCTTCACTATTAAAGCACGTTATGTTTAATAGCTTAAAACGCATATATTTTAGCGGCTAAGTGGTTAAGAGCTTAGCACTTGTAACGTTTCGGATTTAGGTAGGCATGTGTGCACTATGTAGCTCTGGCGTAAATGAAACTTTACTTTGATATTGTTCACACCAAAACAAAGCAAATCGTTTGATAACCTCAGTTTATAACTTAATCGATGTAAAAGAAAAGTGCTTTTCCTTGTTACGATCTTTAATCGAAAAAAATTCTATTCACCAACTTTACCATAATGCGCTATTGAGTTGGGCTTAACGGAAAGACGGGCTTTGATCGTTGGACTTATTGTTTTTAATTTCAGTATTGTAGTCCAAAGTTTTAATCAAAAGAAATTGAGGCAATTTATTAAAAAAAATTTGAAATGAAAATTTCATTGGCGTGTTGGAAGATTTTGGGATGGGGAAAAACTTCAAGGTCGCGTCAGTGACATGTCACAGTTCGCGACAGTAGGGAACGGGAACTTCTAACTAAACGTCGAGACTTCGACGTCACTGGCAGGCGTCAAATGTTAGTTACATTTGATTTTTTTCGACTATTTTTCTATTGTTTTACGTCACCTAATATTGACATATCGTCGATTCAGGATCAAACCGAGAGTTTCCTGACTCTAGTTCACTCTGCTTATGTTAATAGCGCTCGAAGTGGCGATAGATTCGGAATCGCACACGAAGGGTTTCGTACCAACGCACAAGCAAGAAACACTTTTTAATTATTATTTTGTACAAATTCACGGTTTTCGAATTTCTCCCTTTAATTGTGCTATAACACTACTAAATTTAGTTTACAAATAATGACATTTTCATTTTTGATGCTATGATTAATTTGAAAATCCAAACAAAACACTGTCATTTTAAGTTTTACATTTTTCGCTTCTGTCGGGGTAGGTACGACTTACGTGCGGATGATACGGAACCCTGCGTGCGCGAGTCCGACTGGCACTTAACCATTTTTTTATTCAATGTCAAAAGAATCGTGAATAAAGGTTTTGTTACAACCCAACTCGATAAAATAATAAAATAACATTTTGAAGAATTCATATTATTTTTATTAGTAATTCGATTTCCCCGAGGCAGGGAAGAACTTCCAAAAAGTATAAGGTCGCTCTTAAAGCATACTCTTACGAATTTAGTATTTATTGCGGGACCTAGGGGCGTCCCGAGAGACACGGCACCTAATAAATTTTATACAAAGAAATCGAAAAAGGTTTTATTCGTTTCTGTTTTAAGAGGAGGCCATAAAAATAGAAGCAGACTTTCGAAGGATTTTCGGTAACCTCTAGATAATTTGCTATCTAAACTTAACGATTATTGAAGACCTTCCCAAGGCACAGACAATAGACATGCTACACAATATTTTAAAATCTAAAAATGTTTCATTCTATTCATTTTATAGAGTCTTGCCATTTTTATGTTATCTCAAATTATGGACAACATCACTGATCACCGTTGCAACAATATCTCAGTCCCATGTATTGTGATGATACATTTGACTATTCAAAAGTACCTATTTTTAAAATTTTATCTAAATAAAAAACTATGTGTTTAAAAAAATAAAAAAGTGTTCTATTCTATGAGACTATAAAACTTTGTTTTTCTGTAGAAAATGAATTAGAATATAATTTGATAAAGGGAATTCTTAAGAACGTTACATACATACTGACAGCTTTACATTGTTGCTGAGCCGGTGAAATTTTAAAATTATTATTCGCATCATAGATTAATTATTGGTCTCGCTCCGGTCTACTCGCATGATATACCACAGCGACCACTTTACAACATGCAAAGCAAGTGTAAAAAATACTTTATTACATGTCAAGTTCGAAGTAAAACTTGCGATTAAATGAAAAATAAAGCTTTTGCTCTATGGCAGTAACTATGTAATGATACCTGCTACTTTAACACATCTTAATAAAAAATTGAAACCTCAAAACGGCTGTTCTGTTCGGTGGCCATTTAAAATACGGACGGAAGTAACATTCAAGTTACTTCCATCCGATCTGAGTAACTCTCAAGTCACACACAAATCAATTTTACGTCAAAATAATATGAGTGAGTTTTTTCTAATCGCGACTGTCTTGTCTGATGTCTGCGCCGACACCAGTGTTGGTGGTGGCACACAGGTGAGATAAGGTTATACTCCTCTAGGGAGAGTACCCACTCATTACCAGCTCTGGACCTCGCATACATTGACTCCTCATGATTTAGGGACGCATACCAATGACCCTGGGGTCTTGAGACCACTCGTCCGTTGCTACCCAAGTATTGAATGCCATGTTATTTTTTATTGCCAAACTACTTAGCTGATCCGCCCTGGCTTTGCACAAATGGGGTTACCTATTTTATGGATAAAAATTAATTAAGTAAAAATAAAATTAAACTTGTTTCTTGCCAGCTCTTCTCAGTAAAATTTTCTTTCCGAACCGGTGTGGTGGAGTCTTGACGTATCATAAATAACACTACTTACTGTCCTACAAATAAAACTACTTCAAAACAAACGCCCCACATTAATAATTATTCGTTTTAAAATAATTTTCCATTGACTTGCCAGTAAATCGTTTCCTACTAAAAAGCCTACCTTTTAAGGCACGATGGGGCTGGTATTCTTTTTTTTTTTAAGAAAATCCCCAAATAAAATCTTGAATTAAAAAAACCGGCCAAGTGCGTGTCAGGCTCGCGCAACGAGGGTTCCGTACAACGCAGTCGTATTTTTTCGACATTTTGCACAGTAATTCAAAAACTATGATGCATAAAAATAAATAAAAATCTGTTTTTGAATACACAGGTGAAGACCTTTTACATGACACCCCACTTGATATAGTTGTCTTACTTCGAAAATTGGAAATACTAATTATTAGTTCATGACCACAATTTATTTATTTTTTGTGTGAAGTAACCACAAATTCACGTTTTTCTGATTTTTCTCCGAATGTCAGCTACAAGACATACCTACCTGCCTTTCATGATTCTAGGTGAACGGGAAGTACCCTGTAGGTTTCTTGACAGACCGACAGACCGACAGACAGACAGACAACAAAGTGATCCTATAAGGGTTCCGTTTTTCCTTTTGAGGTACGGAACCTTAAAAATGCCTACCTTGGCTTCAAAGTTCAAACCCAATAGACGTTGGAGCCCATAGGCCGTAATTATAAATTCCCTCTCCAACATCGTCGTGGAACCCATGGCTCATGTTTGCTCGATCCGCAGACCCTTGTCAGGAAGGGCTTAGGCTCTTACACCAGGGCTTAAGCCCTTTGTATGATTTACCTTGCGCTTAGAGAAGCGTTCTCAAAGGGTTGCGACTACAACAATAGCTATCACGTGCAGAGCTCGAAGCCTATCTTCCCAAAGGACACAGATATACTAACCGTGTAAAAAGCAACCTATTCATATCAGAACACGTAACAGTAATTCTGTATACCCTAGAACTTTTGACCTGGTTCCTCTTTCGCCTTACTATCGTACCGAAAGGCATCAAATCAAATCAAATCAAATGGTTTATTCAAAACACTTTTTGATAGTCGGTTGTTCCATTTGTAAAATGATATAATTATTGTTACGTTCTTGCAAATAAATGATTATTTATTTATTCACGCGAGCTTAGAACTAAAGCTGCGAGGGTTCCAAACGCGCCCAGGTCTGAGAAGAGCCCACAGCAAACTCAGCCGGGTATGAGATCCGTAGGAGAACTAGAGTAACCGACATAGCTCAACGACGTAGAAAAACGATAGATGTTGAGGTCTTTAGATGCTAAACTGGCAACGGAGAGTGCAGCGTTGGCGCATGTGGAACTTGCCACAAAAGACCGCTGCTACAGCTACACAGCTGTACATCTATCGACCTCACCTGTATTTTTCAAAAAATCCTTTTAAAAAAATCTCCGTAAAAATATCAAAACTACGTAATAAAGTTGCGCGGCTGTTACGAGTAGAAGCGGATTTATTAAAGAACGCAATAGGCTTTACAAGGTGGGTAGCGAAATTAATTTTGTTTATGCACAATTTTACGAGAATTTCCCCAGCTCGACATTAAAGGGATATTTTGAAGGCGGGATTAACTGAACACTGGAGGGGATTCGGGCGGAATTCAGGAGATACTTTACAGTCTTGGTCTACATTGTGCAGCTAGCTTAAAACAGAATTTGGTAAGTTTACAAGCAAGTTAGTAAGTAGTAGAAGCATGGAGAGATGAGCATGATGAGCCACTCTTAATTATAAGGCTATATAAAACTAGCTGACCCGCGCTTCGCTCGGGTGGAATTTAAAAAATCGAGGTGGGGGTTAGATTTCCAAAAATCCTGAAATACGTATTTCTTCATTTGTGACCGAAAACCCAAATACCAATTTTCATACAAATAACTTGAAAAATGACGGACTCTCATACAAACTTTCATCCCCTATTTAACCCCCTTGGTAGTAGAATTTTCAAAAATCGTGAAATAAACTTATTTTTTTATTTTTAACCGAAAGCTTAAATACCAATTATAAGTCAATCACAGTCAGTCAGATTTTTTCTTGCGATGTAACCACAAATTCACAATTTTCGGATTTTTCTTTTATTTTTGTTATAAAACCAGCGCTGCAGCTTTCTGCAGCATGATGCTGAGTGGGAGACCTACATTTGGTCACACGTGACATTTTATTTAGTATGTTTTACTTATAAGTATAATTATGTAGACTGATTCAATTAGTTTTAAGGTTTATTGTAGTATTCCTTGTTGATCAAATAAAAAGTTTTATTTCTTCTTTCGTTACCTACCTGCCAAATTTCATGATTCTAGGTCTACGGGAAGTACCATAGGTTTTCGTGATAGACGCGACAGCCAGACAGACAGACAAAGAAGTGATCCTATAAGAGTTTCTTTTTCCATTTGCGGTACGGGACCCTAAAAAACACGTCATTAAAATATGATTCAACCTTCAAGGCATTGTTATGATATTGTACTTAGATATTATTACCTTAAAAGCTGCTTACGGCTTTAGATTGTCGCATATTAAACGTAGTCTCTGGAATGTTTGTCGTAGAACAGTTTCATATGAACATCATGCGCTGCGTCGCGCGTCGCGCGTCGGGATAAGCCACATCCAATTATCTCGGTCGGCATCGTCTGCAGGATTAGATCATACGATACAATCCTCTATCTACTGTTATATACCGCCGAATAATTAACATGTAGTTTCCTCACTCTAGTTCACTCTGCCTACGTACCTAGTTAGTCTATGTTGAAGTGTATAAGATTTACGTCTCACCAAACGTTTCTAGATTCGAAGTCGAAACACAATACCGTTAAAGTATAAAATGGACCTTGAATTAAACTCAAAAATTCAATGTCACTAATTTTAATTTCGCAACGTTTCCGCTTGGAGCGCTGGCTGTAGATGTGTAGACAACCTTGAGCTTTAAAACAAGGCAGTTAAGATCCAGTTTACTATAACGCGGAAGTGTTTCGACACTCGCATACTGTCAAGGTTGGTGAGACATAAAATCTCGTACTAAGCGTACTGGTTACACCCTGTATACTGTATACTGTATAGTATATTCACCGTGTAAACTAGTAGTTTATTTGTTAACAGAGTTTATTTTCTCTATATTATAAAAATCATAATTTAGAAGTTTTAACCCCAAAAGCTACAGAAGTCAGTAAGTCAGTAAGATCGCGAACAAGAATATCCTCTTCAGAAAGCGAAACATTCGCAAATTAAAATATTCATCCCCCACCTTTGATTCCTCGTTTGCGCCTCATAAATAATTCAACACGCACACCCTTTCGACTCCGCTTATTTTTGCACGGCGGGAGATTTTTCACTCATATTTTGGAATTTTTTTAGGGTTCCGTATCTCAAAAGAAAAAAGGAACCCTTAAATAAATAAAAAGTTTTTGACTTATCTTTCAAAATTTCGAAGAAATACGACTATAATACGGAACCCTCGGTGCACGAGTCTGACTCGCACTTGGCCGGTGTTTTAGGGTTCTGTACCTCAAAAGGAAAAAACGAACCCTCATAGGATCACTTTGTCTGTTGTTGTCTGTCTGTCTGTCGTGTCTGGCAAGCAACCTATAGGGTACTTCCCGTTGGCCTAGAATCATGAAAGTCAGTGGGTAGGTCTTATAGCACACGTAAGGGGAAAAATCCGAAAACCGGGAATTTGTAGTTACCTACATCACAAAAAAATGTGTTCATGAACAAATTATTATTATTTTCATTTTTAAAGTAAGATTAATGTACCAAGTGGGGTATCATATGAAAGGGTTGCACAATAGTTTTCGATTTATCGTGCAAAATTTAGAAAAATACGACTATAGTACGGAACCCTCGTTGCGCGAGCCTGACTCGCACTTGGCCGGTTTTTTAGGAATCACATTTAAACGTGCTCTATTTATATAATGTGCAATGTTTCGGTGCCATTCAATTTTCTTTACGAGGTTTTATACTAAAAGGATTTTTTTATATCGAAGCCCCAATCGCGTAGGTACTTAAAGCACGGCGGCGACACGGCGTCACTGCGCCGTACAAAAGGCGTCACTGCGCCGTACAAAAGGCGTCACTGCGCCGTACAAAAGGCGTCGCGGGAACGTTTATACGTCAAGGGACGTCAAATACTCTTCAGTGTAGTGCGGCCATTCCTTTCATATGGATCGCTCGGGCAACGGGTTTCAACTCATTGTTTTTTTAGTTATTACCTACTAGCTGATGCAGGCGACTTCGTCCGCGTGGAATTAGGTTTTTAAAAATTCCGTGGGAACTCTTTGATTTTCCGGGATAAAAAGTAGCCTATGTCACTCTCCAGGTTTTTATCTATACCCATTCAAAAATCACGTCAATCAGTTGCACCGTTGCGACATGATTAAAGGACAAACCAACTAACCAACAAATCAACAAACGAATAAGCCAACAAACCAACAAACAAACACACTTTCGCATTTATAATAAAGTTACTGAGGTACTGATTATTACTATCTTTATGAAATGAAAAACAATGATAAAATCCAATAATTGACATAATTTATCGATATTACAGAAATCGATTCCAAATATCGATATGCGAATGGGCTGCAATCGCTCGACTCGATTTAAATATCGTTCAATGTTGACATGTTTATGGCAGGAAATTACTGGCTTTCGGAAATAAGTGAACTGTTTGCGTTAATGGAATTTTAATGCATTAAAACTACTAGCGACAGCAATGTTATGTATGTCCAGTGTCCAGTGTCCAGTGTCCAGTGTCCACACATGACGCGAGCTACACCCGCGACGCGCGACGCAACGACGCCTATGTGGTTGTAAGTAGTTTTTTTAAAGAATTTAGACTTGTTAATTTTCCCCTCCAATTAAGCGAAAAGCTTGTGCTAGGAGTGGGTACGACAATAGTGCAACGGGTGGGGTTTGAACCGGCGCGTTCGGAATTCAGTCCGCTCCTTAACCGTTGAGCTATTGAGGGTAGAAGTTGTAAGGTGCCAGCGCTGCAGGAACCGTCGGGAGATGATCTTGAGCAACTTGCCCCAACCTCAGCCTCCCGTACAGTGTGCCTTGTGTGTTGCAGTCAGCGCAATCCGCAGTCTGCTTGTTGACGCGTCGCGCGCGTAAGTGATGGTGCAGTGCAAAATGTCGAAAAAATAAGATTGTAGTACGGAATCCTTGTGGTGCGAGCCTAACTCGCACTTGGCCGTTTTTTTCTTATTTTATAATGGCACTTGTTATGATTCCACTTCCAAAACCAAGAAACACATCTTCAGTTCCAAACTTTCAACAGCCAGGTATTTGAATTATGCAAATATTGGATTTGAATTGAAATTCCTTTCGTAATCTAAACAGAATCTTAATTCAGGTGGTCTAACTTTAAAGTACCTACCTAGGAGCTAACTTCTGGAATCCTCTGGTAACGAGTTGGAATGTACCTACTTCATTGTTACTTGAAGTGATATAGGGCATATTCGCACAGGAGAGAAAAACCGCTGAGCTTAACGAAGTACTTACCTACATATTTCTTTTTAAAAAAATACTCGTAGGTACAACTCGGAAACCTTAACCTGTGTCTCCTCTTAGACTTCTCAGTCTAAGAGGAGACACAGACACAATCATTATTACAATCTCAATTGTTGTGATTGGCTGAATTTGTGCAATTTTTGTTGCAACAATGCATTGTAGCTAATAATTTATTTTATTTTATTTTATTTGGAACACATACAATACATAAATTTTACATAATATACTACGTCACTTAAGTACAAACACAGGCTGATAAATGTATCAATAATATAATAATAATGAGCGAGCGTCACCCAATCACAGGTGATTGACATTGTAGCTGTCACCCTACCGCAATCGCGCAGCGTTGCTCAGAAGTGGGCTGATAAATGGGTTGATGATGATCAATATAAAATCAATGTGACATATTGAAATGCTAGAGGAGGCATAGTATTGACGCCAACAAAACGCCGAAGAAAATTTTCCACGCGTTTTTTTTGCATATTTTCCCTCTAAATTAATAGAACATGCAGACCGTTTGCTCACTTTCGTATGTTTATTCGCACGGCGCGCGGCGTCTTTTCTCTGCAGTGCAAAATTACCCTTAATTTAATTTCTCAAGTCTGGTAAAGTCAGAGGAGTTTTGTTATCAGTTAAACGTATCCTTGTACTCAGCATCTGAATCCTGTGCTGTTGAAATAACTTAGCAAATAAACAAAGTAGGTACTTACTTATCTATTCAAGTTGTTAAACAAACTTAAAGAATGGTTTTCACCGAGTTTGCCTTCTTCTATGCCAGTCTTTGCCAAGCATTTATCGTAGGGGGATTGTGATTGTATACAAATATTGTAAATAAAAAAACCGGCCAAGTGCAAGTCAGACTCGCGCACTGAGTGTTCCGTACTACAATCGTATTTTATCGTCATTTTGCACGATAAATCAAAAACAATTATGCCGAAAAATAAAGGAAATTCGTTTTTAGAATGTACCAGGTGAAGCTCTTATTAATCTTACTTTGAAAGGTGAAAATAGCAATATTTTTTTCATGAACACATTTTAATTTTTTTCTTGTGATGTAACCACAAATTCACGGTTTTTAGGTTTTTGCCCTAATGTCTGCTATAAGAGCTAACTACCTTCCAAATTTCATGATTCTAGGTCAACGGGAAGTACCCAGTAGGTTGCTTAACAGACCGACCGACAGAGAGACAGACAACAAAGTGATCCTATAAGGGTTCCCTTTTTCCTTTTGAGGTTCGGAACCCTAAAAACCTAATCGTAATTTGTAATTGTATCGTCGAATTAAAACAGTGCGAGCCTTAGTTGCTCATTCATCACAATTAGCGGCGAGAGTGAGCGAGACACGGCTCGGGGAAAACACACCACATTACCCGCCGCAGATGTTTAATGGTGTTTGTACATCGCTACTTATTTATAGCCGACTCCGCACTGGCTTTAAGACATTTTCGACAAAAACAATTTATATTCTTCGCCGCGTTGCGAACGAGTCTATAGTTGCAGAGGTGGTGGACAAGTTGGCTGACATACTTGATAGCTTTGATGTGTACGAGAGCAGTGCACACAGTGCAGACATGCACCGCCCGGCCTCCCACTGCTAAACATGCAGGAAAAAGCAGCCACCAGGCAACCACCACGCATTGCTTATCTGGCGCTGCAAAAAGTTTGCAAACCACTAAGAGGTTTTTTTTTACTGATTCATTTTTATACCTTATTTAGGCAGTTTTTTTAGATTGTTATTATAATATTTATTTATTTTGCTATGCGTAGAACAAAATAAAAAATATTTTAATTGATATTTAAGCAGTGATTTTAAATTTTTCTGTATTAATCTGCCCCACTTGTCCCTAGGTACGTAATCTAAAACAAGTGAACAAAGATCAGTTATTGAAGTGTGAGTAAAGAGAACTTGTTCTCTCATGCCTTGCGATACAAGGCACATAGCAGCAGGTTCAGGTAAGGCTTAGTTCAGCCACAATATTTGACAGTAAACAACCACACAAGCGCTCGGATTGTTCTAGCAAGTGGTCGTATTTCGAGCACAAATTCCCAGCTTCCTGGCAGGTGGCACGTGCAAGCCGATTCCCAAACATGGCCTATAAATCGTATTCTTCGGAGCCTAGATTATCCGAGCCTCGTTCGATATTAATTGCAACCTGCAACGACAACTGGAAGGCTATTAAACGTGATTGTGTTGTCTATTTTCATTGGCATAGAGTTCAAATTTACAAATTCCACGTTTGAATGTATAAGGCTAAGGATACAATGAGATAAGAAATCGCAGCGGTTTTCAAGCAAAAGTTTGTAGCATCGTAGATAATTAAATTTGGAATCTCAAACACGTTTTTATCGATGTATAAGAATTTCGCTCTTGTTTTACAAGTACCCCCAAAACACTTAACCTCGCGCCCACATTTTTGTCCGTCTCGATTTAGATTTTTAAAAAGTCTATAGGAACTCTTTGATTACCCGGGTTAAAAAGTAACCTATATCACTTTCCAAGTCTATGCAAGGTCATGCTTTCCTGGGGCTTGATTAGAGGACAACTGATAAATAAACACGTTTTCGCATTCATAGTATTGGTAGTACCTAGTAATTACAACGACACAGTACAGAAAATAAAAATCAAACAAACATTAAAAGAGAAGCTGACTGACTGCAATCAACGCACAGCTCAAAGTACTGACGGATCGGGCTGAAATTTGGCATGTAGATAGCAATTATGACGTAGACATCCGCTAAGAAAGGATTTTTGAAAAATCTGACCCCTAAGAGGGTAAAATAGGGGCTTGAAAATTGTGTAGTCGACGCGGACGAAGTTGCGAGCATAACCAGCATAACCTAGTTACAAAGTAAATTAGATATTAAACATCTCATGCCTCGACAGTTCATAATGAAATTATGGAAGTTTGAAAAAACTAAATGATTCGGGGAATCCGCGCGGTTTTTTACGCAAGTTAGTCCCCACCTCAAGAAGCACTGTTAATGTTTAGCGATTTTAGTTCTTAAAAGCGAAGATAAACGGTCGAAAGTGGAGCAAAAGGAATGTTAATTGAATCCGTGGGCGCTGTGATTCTTTCCGAGATTTATGCGAGTTGACCAGAGCTAGAGCACAGAGCAGGTAATTACGATTTACTAACGGAACAACAAAATGTTTAATGCGAATGTAATAGACTGTTTTACCGACTGCTTAAAGAGGATTTTGTGTTTATATTTTACATTCTTAATCCCATAGATAAGACCTTATCTCTCTCCTCCGCGGATAAAACAGGTAAGTATTATAACTGTTTTCCCGCATCTTCGTTCGTGTGACTCATATTTACCAGAAACCTAAAACTTAATTCGCTATAATTCGACAAAACAGACAAATCTGTTAGATGATACAACGTACAGCATGCGATATTCACCACCCGCCCTCCCACTACTAGAGAAGCAGGAAAAGCAAGCAATACACGCCATCAACACACAATACCACGCAAATCCTCAAGAACACGCTCAACGTACAGTACGCGGCAGAAAGTAATGTACATCGGCCTTTAGAATGACATTTCGGCTTTGTAGAGCGTTGTCTCTGTCACTCATACCTATATGACGTTTTGTTGGTCTCAACGACAGAGACAACGCTCTATAAATCTGCTATCTCCTTCTAAAGGCCGATATACATTACTTTCTGCCGCGTACTGTAGGTTTCACTCCGACACCGGAGCATCCTCAGGAGATGTAGACTCCACAATGCACAATTCACTTAGTAGTGGGAGGGCGGGCGGCGCATATCGCATGCTGCGCGTTGTGCCAGTCAGATTCATCTGTATTGGCGGATTATAGCGAACTTGACGATGCACGCGACTTCGTCTGCGTGGATTTAGGTTTTTTAAAAATCCCTTTGTTTTACCCTTTTGTTAAAAAGGTATTTACAACATCATCATGGGGTTTACAATTTTTGAGAACAGTCTAAGACAGTCGTTTAAGAAATAATGACCGCTAGAATTTTTAGCAACTAACATGGCTACGGTTTTATATTGCAACTGAAACAATACAAACCATAGAAATTATATTTTGACTAGCTTATGCTCGCGACTTCGTCCACGTGGACTACACAAATTTCAAACCCCTATTTCAAGGGGTTGAATTTTCAAAAATCTTTTCTTAACGGATGTCTAGGTCATAATAGCTATCTGCATGCCAAATTTCAGTCCGATCCGTTCAGTAGTTTGAGCTGTGCGTTGATAGATCAGTCAGTCAGTCACCTTTTGCTTTTATATACTTATTTTGATAAATAAATCAAACCGTATCACAGCAGAGTACTAAAATATTAAAACTCCATCATAGTTAACTCGGTAGTCACGGTAGGTAGTACGTAAAGCATCGAGTTAAATGGATTTGTTTAACGGAAAATCGAGTTGCAACTCGATACGTGCATTTCATTCATATATCGTTATCACTAATCGAATATCGCTGGAATCGATTCCCAACAATATATTGGTGTTATTTAAATAATATATTATTGTTTCATATAAATCTACTGCTCCCTCCACGCGCTTTATTTGAACACTTGGTTTGTTTTTCACAATTATTTATTGTCTCTCGTCAACTTCTCAAACCAACTCAAAAGAATCAGCTTGTGTGTAAACAATAATTTAGTTTCAAAACATAAGTATAATTAGTTTAACTGCGTAGTTAGGCAACATTTAGGCAAGGAAAGGTCTAGGCGAGCTGTGACAGAGGGATGACGGAGTAACGGACTCATTGTCCTTTGTCTATTGTTGTTTGAACTGATGGGTTCCCAACGAGTCACACTCAATTGTGTCACAGTGTGACTCGTTGGGAATTCATCGAAAATTTTCTCCCATCGAGTTACACTGTTACTAGTTGCAACTTTTTTATTCATTAGAATTCCCAACGAGTCACACTGTTAGTCTAGTACGACTCGTTGGGAAGAAAAAAATTTGACAACCTAGAAGAATTAGGGTCAGCCTATACATGTATAGCGGACCTACGTTCCACTCAGTCAGTATGCGCTGGCCCTTGATATTGTGCATCCGACATATACTCCTGTATAGTATCTGACGGTATGTTTGAGCGACAAAATTGCACATTCCGTCGATACACCCGGTCTAAAACCAAATTGTGCATCGTGAATTAGGATATATTCCTTGAGTTGTCGCTCTAACAAACCGTCAAAAACCTTCGCTGCAACCGTTGCCAATGAGATCGGTCGATAATTACTTTTATCTGTTATGTCACCCGTTTTGTTTTTAATTATCGGTACGACCACCGTTCTCATTAGCTCGGCAGGTAGATACATATAGTGAAAGAGCCAGAAGCCTCGGGAGATGCGGCCCAGCATGCACAAGGTGCTCCACAATGCAATACCGCGGCGTGTGGAAGTCTTTACAAGAGACCTATGTCCAGCTGTGACGTTTATTGGTAGATAATGTTTTTGTTTTGGTTTTTTAAAAAGAATATTAGCCAAGTTTATTTTGTTGACTAATATTCCCCTTTCCCCTCCAAGTAAGCGTAAAGCTTGTGGTAGGAGTAGGTACGACAATAATGCAACGGGAGGGGTTTGAACCGACGACTTTTCGGATTTCAGTCCGCTTCTTCAACCGTTGAGCTATCGAGGCTCTGTTAATGATGAAGATGATTTAAATGTATAGCCAATACTAATATTCTAAATGCGAAAGTGTGTTTGTTTGTTTATCCTTCCTTCCTTGACGCCCGACCTAAACAGTCAATTGACTTGATTTATGGCATAGAGACAAGTGAGAGGACGGAGAGTAACATAAGCTAATTTGTATCCCAAAAAATCAGATTTTTAAAATACGGCCAATGTCAGCCATCAGCAAATAGGCAATATTGAGGAATATATGGCCTGTAAATATGTCAACATGTACGAATTACCTTTAGCTTTAACGTAAATGTGTTCGCGTTACGAGTGTCATTCGCATATCGTTACCGGTAATCAAAGTTCGTGGAACGCGAACCCGATATTTATTATACAATAAATACCGTTTTCACTCCTACAATCTGGGAACGTTTTTTTTTTTATTCGATGAAAAGTTAGGCTTTGTCTAATATGTTACGTGGTAGTAATGATACGCAGTCTAAGATACCTGCTGCCGTGGTAGTAGAAAGCGCAGTAGTGTGTAGATTGGTAGCTGTCACGCACCTTTGAGAACATTATGGGAAAATTTCAGGCATGCAAGTTTCCTCACGATGTTTTCCTTCACCGTCATCAAGTGATATCTAATAACGAATACGAGGCCGATTCCATTAGGCTATTACCGCAAAACTAGTAGTTATATACAGAAATTGCAATTCATCGAGAACACAATTCATAAAATATCTAGGAATTACAGTTAATTGTAGGTACCTACTTTGTTATTACTCGTACTACCTAGGTACAGCTTTCTCTACAGATCTCTTCATTTAGGACTCAATTTGATATTTGATTACATAGAAAATCTCCGTGCATATGTATATTATTCTCTCCAGTTTTCATCACGCGTTGAGTGACTTTATATTATAGGCTGCATACATTAAGTGAACATAGCGCAAATAGCTTTTGACTCCGAAGCGAATGCAGCTCACTCGATTGCATATCATTCGCATATCGTTCCCACTAATCGAATGTCACGACAATCGATTCCAAATCAATTGTCACGATGATATTATAGGTATTTTATAATTTGAATTTTTTAACCTCTCTGTTATGTTTCACTAGTAGATAATTACCTGCAAAATCGTCCGCGTGGATAAAGCGTTTCTTAATCCCGCGGGAACTCTTTAGTTTTTCGGGATAAGATGTAGCCTATTTGTTAAGTCAACGCATAAGCTATCTCCAGTCCGTCAAATGTTGATCTGATGAACATTTGACGCCCGCCAGTGTACTCGTAGCTCGTACGTAAGCCTTGACGTTTTGTTACAAGTTTCATTACTCGTGAACTGTGGTACAGATCTTTTCTATACTTCTTTACGTGCTTGTTACTAGAATATTACAGAATATTACCTTTGACAGCTGGCACGCTGGCACGCTGGCACGCTGGGCCCGGATCTCAGTGCAATGTGCATCGCGGCACGTACTCGCCGGTACACTGCGAGGTGCAGAGGTTTGTAGAGTGTGCTGCTACACGACTTATAATGCGATACAGCACATCTCTACTTCCTAAATTTTAAAATTTCGCACGCTTTTCTGATCTAATTTTATCGCTTGTTTGTTTCGTTCTTCTTCACAAACCAGTCAAAGACTTTGGTCTTCAAGCACTGAGGAATTTTGGACAAGAAGACATCTCGAAGCTTCCAGAAAGAGTATACAATGGTACCTACCTAATTTGAATAAATGGCTTTGACTTTGACTTCAGCCATGCGGTAGGTAATCCCTTCAACTGGTAATCAAATGATCTTGATTTGAAACGGTCGCGGCAGTTTCTTGTAAGTTTCATGCATACCTACATTTTAATTTATTTTTTTGCACACTTTAAAACAGTTAACTGAGAATATTATGTAGAGTGCAATAACAAAAGAGTTAGTGTAAACTTGGCCGGCAAAGTACGGAACTGTTCCTGGCGCCGTGCGAGCTTATTATGCAAAATTAAGGCTTAAGGCAATATTAGCACGGGGAGGTCCGATCGTTTGAATTTATAGTTTCAATTTACCTGCCCAAGTTAGCGCAATAAACTTGCGCGACCAATTGCCGCTTTAATCCTAATAAGGGTATTGGCTGTTTTGTTTGTAAAGGGCCTAGGGTCCAGCGCAACTTACGTTACGGATGCTATTCAACTTTGACGGCCAAGTGCGAGTTAGACTCGCGCACCGAGCTTTCCGTATTACAGTCGTATTTTTGACATTTTGCACGATAAATCAAAAACTATAATTTACAAAATTAAATAAAAATCTGTTTTAGAATGTACAAGTAAAGCCCATGTATATGATGCCCCACTTGGTATAATTATTTAACTTTGAAAATTAAAAATACTAATATTTGTTATGTACGGACAGACGGTTTTATACTATGTAAAGAAGTATAGATTACGATTTCACATTGAGAAATATAATACGACATTAAAATGCAATACCGAAACAGCCCCGAAATTAGGAGTCCCTTATACTAAGAGTTAAATCGTATAACGCTGGCAAATCCCGCGCGCCAACAATGGCTGCAAATTACACGGGATTTGCACAAATCAAACCGGCTGTGCTACGCTCGTTTTAATGCTTTTAACTATCGATTGGCATCGTACAAAATTAATATATTAGATATACATACTTACTTCAAATTGCACTTATTGAAATTCCTTAGTGCCTGTGGCCCACAGATTACGGAACCAACCTTGTTTCGGTACAGTTCTTGCAATTCACGAAGGCGAGTGAACTTTACTTGTGGTTACGTCGTATACATGGACATTGCGTAAATGTCCGTGTATGTCAGACTAATCAGTCGCGAGGAAGCTCTCGCTAACGCACACATCTACTTCACCTTACTTGTACACAAGCATGAGCCTCCTTCGTGAAATGCAAAAACTATACTGTTCTGTATGTGACTGATGACATATGAATCCGAGACCACATTACATGGTCGCTAACTATGGGCCTCATAAGAAAGCTCAGAGTCACTCAGCGGGCGATGGAGAGAGCTATGTGCGGAGTTTCTCTACGTGATCAAATCAGAAATGAGAAAATCCGTAGGAGAACCAGAGTCATCATTTATATCTAAACTGGTTGCAATGCTAAAGTGGCAGTGGACAAGGCATATAATTCGAAAAACCAATAGATGTTGGGGTCCCAAGGTGCTGGAAAGGCGACCTCGCAGCGGAAAGCGCAGCGTTGGAAGATACCTACACACTTGAGCAGTGTATTTTTTTAATTTTGACCCAACATTATGTGTATACGCGGTCTGCCTCACATGAAAAAAAGAAGAGATCATTAATTTTAAAATCCTTTGAAATATATTTCACATAGAAAACCCCTCCATTCGACGTATCGAATAACGAATTTTACGTGTAATGAAGAATCCGTGCAAAATATAATATAAAAGGCGTGCCGCACCGCCATTTTGTTTTGCGGTTGTCATTTTCAAAACGTCATTAGCACGGGACCACACTCGCTTTACGACGCCACCTTGATTTATTTCTTCATACCCGACCCCATTATTGTGTGCCAGAAAATATAGACGGGATATAAATAAAATGTTGTATAGTACGCGACAGGTCGAGATGGCATTCGGGGAGGGAACGCCCCGCCTCATACCCTGATCGTCATCTCGACCTGTCGCGGACTATGGGTGAATAATATTTTTTTCTAATGCTTCATTGGTCTAGCCTATTCGTCTGAGGTTCATATCCTGGGTTCGATCCTGGACACGCCTCTAACTTCGGAGTGATATACGTTTTAAGCATCGATGGTTTTGAGCAATTGAATACCACTTGCTAAAACGGTGAAGGAAAACATCTCGAGGAAACCTTTGCATGCTATTGCTAGAGGAAACAGTGTGAATAAAATGAGTCAGAATGAATTTGTATGACAAATGGTAATTCGCTCCAAATCTGTGCACGTGGGAGCTACAATTTAGTCAAACGGTTGCAAAACAGTAGCCAGTCCTACTGGCCGTACAGTGTAGAGCAGAGACCTAGGCTAGATTACCTACCGTGACCTAGCAGTGCGAGCATTCAATTCACGGCTCTGCGGTTTGCTCATCTGGGACCTTTGTTGTAGGGTTATAGGGCACTTGATTATGCATTTATGTTTACTTCGTGGTGGTGCGGGTGCTATATAAAAGGAAAAGGGGACTAACTAACTGACTGACTATCAATGCAGAGCTCATACTACTGGACGGATCGGGCTGAAATTTGGCATGCAGATAGATATTATAAAGTAGACATCTGCTAAGAAAGAATTTTTGAAAATTCAACCTCTAAGAGGTTGAAATAGGGGTTTGAAACTTGTGTAGTCTACGCGGGTGAAGTCGCGAGCATAAGCTAATGCATGCATCTTTAGACGCACTCCATTTTGGTAGAGCAGGGCTCGTGCGACAAATAAAGGAAAAGCACATAAATCCAATCACCCCAGGTGAGGGGAGCTGCGACCTGCGACACGGGCCGATCACGGCCGAACTCGTCAATAATAGACGGAGGCTCCGAGCGACCATCAAACTCACTTTAGTCGTTCGGCGAACTACAGCGGTTGTATTGATGGCCTTTTGACTGCAGCTTTATTGCTCCGACTTCATTATTATCGCTTAGTACGACGACGGGTGACGACGTGCTTCAGACAAGCGACCGACCCGATACGATGTCGTGTCGCTTTATGCACATTTTTATCACAAACTAGATGATAGCCTATGTCCTTCCCCGGGATGCATGCTATATCTGTACCAAATTTTGTCAAAATCCGTTGAACGAATGAGCCGTGAAAGGTTAGCAGACAGACAGACATACACACTTTATAATACACATTCGCATTTATAATATTAGTTAGGATGAAGCCTTGTAACTAACTCATTTAAGCACTAATATTATTAATGCGGCGTGTGTCTGTCACCTTTTCATGGCTCACCCGTTTAATCGATTTTGAGGATAGCTTGCATCTTACTTTTTATCTGGAATTCTCATAATGAGAAGGGAAGAAACTTTTACACGCCACAGTCTTGCGGCGCCTGTATTCAGCGGCTCCTTGTAAATAGTTTGATATCGTCTGTTCAGCTAGTGGAGAGATCTTCCAACGCAGCGCTTTCCGGTTCGAGATCGTCCACCCCAACGTCTATCTGTTTTCCGAACTATGTGCCCTGCGCAATGCGCATTCCACTTCAGCTTCGCAGTCCGTTGAGCTATGTCGGTTACTCTAGTTCTCCTACGAATTTTCTCATTGTCAATTGTGATTTGATCAAGTAGAAAAACGTCAAGCATAGCTCTCTCCATCGCCCGCTGAGTGACTCTGAGCTTTCATATTATGAGGCTCATAGTTAGCAAGCATGTCGACTAAAAACTATTAGGAAATAACAAATGAGTTAAATCCCGTCGCCCGAGCGATCCATATCAAAGGAGCGGCTGCCGGCTGCCCTGTTAGGAGTATTCGGCATTCCTTGACTTCTCCAAACGTTCCTGCGACGCATTTTGTGCGGCGCCACACCGACACCGTGCTATACTAATTATTATTTTCATCAATAGAGGTGGCATGTTTAAGTACGGTTTTTTTTTTTTGTTTCCGTTATTCAAAAGGAACCCTTATAGGTAAGGAAGGAAAGGTAGGTAGGTAGGTCTTATAGCACAAGTAAAGGAAAAAATCCGAAAACCGTGAATTTGTGGTTACATCACAAAAATAAATTAAAATTTGTTCACAAATAAAGAATTACTATTTTCAATTTTCTAAGTAAGATAACTATACCAAGTGGGGTATCATATTATGAAATGCCATTGCCTGTACATTCTAAAACAGATTTTCATTTTATTTTTAAGCATAATAGTTTTTGTTTTATCGTGGAAAATGTTAAAAAAATACCGTTTTTTACCATGTATGGTCTATAGAGGGTACATGACCTGGCGTCCGCTTGGTTGCGCAAACAATTTGGTGGCGGCTGCTGGGATCATTCGCTGGTGGCGCAACCACTTATATGTATAGAGCTATTTGGCGTCTCACTCACTCGACTAAGAGCGGTTACGCGCTGCATACGATCCGAGTACGTGAAAATACGTTTTTTTTGTGTTTTGTATGGGAGCTTAATATGACATATGTCGTAGATAATCGCTGGTATTCTCACGGATGACGGATAGAACTCGGATGACGGAAGTGTAGTGCGTAATCGTCGTAACAGTTGCGCTACCAAAGACACCGTAGGTCATACGTATAGCAAAAGCAATGAATCTTCGATGTCCATTTTGAAACTGACTATCCTAGTGTGTTTGGTGTTTCTCGTTTGGTAGCTCAAGATACCACAGAAGCGCGATCGGTAGCACCACCATTATGTTGTTAGTGAGATATTGGTCTAAAAGTTGCTATATCGACGACAAAAATAAGACGTCTCCATAGGCGCCTCACTCTTGGATCCGCGTGGTATGAGCACAACCTTCTTTAGTAAAGAAGCATAAGTCTACTTCAGTAAAGAAGCCTACTTTAGTAAAGAAGCCTACTTTAGTAAAGAAGCCTACTTTAGTAAAGAAGCCTACTTTAGTAAAGAAGCATAAGTCTTCTTCAGTAAAGAAGCCTACTTTAGTAAAGAAGCCTACTTTAGTAAAGAAGCCTACTTTAGTAAAGAAGCCTACTTTAGTAAAGAAGCCTACTTTAGTAAAGAAGCATAAGTCTTCTTTAGTAAGAATGTATAGGGCATGGGGTATGGTATGGCGCAACTTTTTCATCACAAATGGGTTTAAGTATTACACCCTATCCGATTGCGGTCTTTGTTGTTTCATGTTACAACAAGTCGGGATAAATCTTTGAATCGGCTGTTTTTATAATATGCTATTTCAATGTCTATTTCCAATACGACACCTTACCAATCGAATTTTATAAAGGTCAAAGATCAAAGGTTACCTGCAAATGCCGTGCCGCCAAATTGTTTAACGTTACCAAAGTTCTTTTTTTTTTTAGAAGAGACTGGTGATCAGTAGTAAGCCAGTGATGAGTTGTTCATGATGATGTTGATAATGTCAGTCATATTTTAATTTTCATGATCTTAGAAACCAGTTAAAAGTTGCCAAAATCGACGAAAAAATAAGACGTCTCCATAGGTGACCGACTTCATGGATCCGCGTGGTATGAGGCAACTTTTTCGTCACAATTGGGTTGGTCCTGCAGCGCCGCGTGCCCGGCATGCGAGCGGCGGCATTGTGTACGACAATGTCACCTAACTAGGTATTGTGCCCTATCCGATCGCGGCCTTTGTTGTTTCACGGCACTAGTCGGAACTAGTCTTTGAATCGGCTGTTTTTGTAAAATGCTGTTTCCAATACGACAGCGTAAGTACTAACTGAGTTTTGTAAAGGTTATAGAGCAAAGGTTACCTCTAAATGCAGTGTCACCCGCCAAGTTATTTACGTAACACGAGTCTGCCAGTCAAAGCTTAAAAGCTAAAAAATATCGTAGCTCCATCGGTCTACGAGTCGTAGGCAGCATCGTAGACCGTAGCATTTGTAGCTTTGAGACTAATCTCTTCATAGGCCGCATGGAAAGATGGCTCTAGTTATTAGTCAGGTATGTAAATGTTTACTGGTATGGTAGGCCATAACCACACGAGTAGCCATAACTAACCATGGACTACAGAAACTAAAGGCCATAACGCAAAGTACTTGAGCATTGAGTGGGTAAGCAGTGCTTTTATGTTTTTATTATTTAACTAGCTGATGCCCGCGACTTCATCCGCGTAGATGTAGGTTTTTGAAAATCCCGTGGGAACTCTTTGATTTCCCGGGATAAAAAGTAGCCTATGTCACTCTGATGGTTTTTAAGTATACCCAGTCAAAAAATCACGACGATCCATTCCGACGTGATTGAAGGACAATCCAACAAACCAATAAACCAATAAACCAACAAACAAATACACTTTCGCATTTATAATATGGGTAGTGATGGAAAGAATAAGTTTCTGCGTAAAAAACTTTTTAAAACTATGATCTTGACCTAAATTGTTTTTAAGATTTTTAGAATTTCCCCCGCTCGTGTTTCTAGTAAGTATTTTATGAAACCTAAATATTATTATATAAAAGGAAAAGGTGATTGACTGACTGACAGACTGATCTATCAACGCACAGCTGAAACTACTGGACGGATTGGGCTGAAATTTGGCATGCCAATAGCTATTATTATTATACGTCGGCATCCGCTAAGAAAGGATTTTTGAGAATTCAACCCCTAAGGGAGTAAAATAGGGGGTTGAAACTTGAAACTTATGAAGTCGCGAGGATAAGCTAGTAAATAAATAAATAAAAATATTATTTATTAAATTAAACTTTTACAAGTATCTTTGAATCGTCAGCTGTATCTACCACTGGTGCGGAATGCCTTTCCTACCGAGAAGAACCAGCAAGAAACTCGGCGGTTGCTCTTTTCAAAGATTTGATATACAATATTATGGTCATGTATAAGAATGGTATTTGCAGTCCTGCGCGTTGCTGGAACGAGCTGCAGGCTCTAGATTAGATTTAGAACATGTTTCCTCTATTCTAATCTTTTCTATTCTGTAGGGTTTGATAACCTTATTTTCTGTAGTCTTCATTGAATGATAACAAAGTAAATAAGTGAGCATTTTGCAGCGGGAAATATAAAATGGCGGCAGGCGCCGTGAATAATTTATACGTAACAAACTTTTTTCTAAAAGCGAAGAGCGATGATTACTGAGAGTAAAAAACGACGATAGTCAGAGAGACCGCGGAAAAAATTGAAGAGGCTTTCAATAAATAAAAAGCGGCGTAGTGGGGAAAAGTTTGCACCGATTGATTAATCAATTGCGAACTCCCGAGTGGAAAAAACTACCTCGCGCCTCTTTTGGTCCACCACTTTTTGGTGGATAACCTAAAAATACTCACGGTACATTTTGAGAAATTTGCCGCGAATCGTACTTGTATCTAATTATAATAATAGCCCACGACTTCGTCCGTATTTTAAAAAACTAGCCTCATCTGGTGACAGAAGGGTTGGCTCATTTTTTGCGCAAGAATCAGCTTGGTTGTCCAGCGCTGAAATGCAGCCAGTATTCTTAGCAGCATCCACACGGGCATGATTTGTATAATAATTAGATAAGGCTAGCTTAAAGTTTTATTGCAATATTTTCATTTAAAAAAAACAGTGATTTTTCCAGTATAAAAAGAACCCATGTCACTTTCTTGGTGGTTAACTATTTCCAAAAAATCACGTCAATGCGCCCCGTCGCGTGCGTGTTTAAGGGACAAACTAACAAACAAATACATTTTCGCATTTAATATAATATTATTAGAACGGTTGAACTGGTTGAATATATGAGTTGAGTATCTGTTTGTCATTGTAATTTTAAGAGTTGCAGTGAGTTTTGATGGAGCGAGTCAAGGCAAAGTTGTATCTTGTATGCTAATTGAATTTTACATTTACAAAGATATTAAGAGTAGGTTATTTGATTATGGCTAAGTATTTTAAAGGCATTATTTATAACTTTAAGAATTAGACTAAAGTTACTAATATACTCACATATATATGGGTGTACTTACCAATAACATAGATGTACTTACCCATTTTAACAAGTAGCTCGTCAGTATTTTCCACCAGCTCCTGGACTATGTCGGGAACACCCTCGCTATTATTTTTCTCTTTTCCGGTTCATCTTGACTTAACGCGGAGTTGACGCGCAAATGTTTTGATCGGCTTCGGGGTCTTGTATGTTCTGTATCTTATTATATTACACATCTACGTTCGATTGCGGGATAAGTAGGTATTATTTAAAACAAGATGATGCCCGCGACTTTGTCCGCGTGGAAATAGGTTTTTAAGAATCTCGTGGGAACTCTTTGCTTCTCCGGGATAAAAAGTAGCCTGTCCTTTCCCGGGATACAAGCTATCTATGTACCGTAAAAATCAGTTAAGCGGATGAGTCGTGAAAAGCTACCAGACTGACAGATAGACTCACTTTCAGGTTTAGATCCCGGGCAAGCGCCTCAAACCTTTCGGAGTTAGATACCTACTTATGTGGATTTATGTAAATAAATAGCACTTGCTTTAACGGTGAAGCAAAACATCGTAGGGAAACCTGCATGCGCGAAAGTTCATCATGTTCTCAAAGGCGTTTGAAGTCTGCCAATCCGCACTTTCTCCAGCGTGGTGACCTATGACCTAAACCCTTTTCATTCTAAAAGGAGACTCATACCATGAATAGTGCCCGTTCTCAATAACAGCCCCAGTCGGTGAGTGACTGAGGATTTACTTTTATTTATTTTGATGTCATGCCGTGAACTTTGTAAACAATTTTTTGTTCTAACTGTGGTATGTAGACTGCGGAAGATGAAACATTTCTACTGTGCATGTGATAAGGTGCGGACTGCGGAAGATGAAACATTTCTACTGTGCATGTGATAAGGTGCGGACTGCGGAAGATGAAACATTTCTACTGTGCATGTGATAAGGTGCGGACTGCGGAAGATGAAACATTTCTACTGTGCATGTGATAAGGTGCGGACTGCGGAAGATGAAACATTTCTACTGTGCATGTGATAAGGTGCGGACTGCGGAAGATGAAACATTTCTACTGTGCATGTGATAAGGTGCGGACTGCGGAAGATGAAATATTTCTACTGAAAACATTGCACTTACCAACTTATAACATTAATTCATTGTAAAAAAATGTTTTAACAAAATAAAGAATTTGAATTTGCCGTTGCGAATTGTTACCAAGCCTTGTTTGTGTCTTTTGAACCCTTAGAAAATGTCACGCATCAGAGGTCAATGGAAATACGCTCTGAATTCAAAGCGTTTGAAACGTTAGGCTCTGAGCGTTTGACGAGTATTAGGTAAGTACTGGAAATCGAACCTCACTTGAGAGCCGTTTACAGTAAAATGTTTGACGTTGTAGCTGTACCCACTACCCCTACCCACTACCCCTACCCACTACCCACTACCCACTACCCACTACCCACTACCCAGTGACCACTTCGCTCGATGGCACTCGACCAAAAGGTATTTACTTTATACCTTTACTTTTTTGTTCACGCTTTGTTGTACGGTCCAATGAATAGGTATTACTTGTTTCAAGGGTTTGTACCTAAAAGAAGCCAACGGGGCCATATATGCCTCCGCTGGCTGTCCGTCTGTCTGTCAGCGGGCTGTATCTCGTGAACCGTAATAGGTAGAAAGTTGGAATGTTTACAGAATGTGCATTTCTTTTGCCGCTATAACAACAAATAATAAAAATTTAAAAATGGCTGCCATGAATGCCATGCCATGAAAATGAAAATTTAAAAAAAATCTTGTACGATAGTACGGAACTCTTCAAGTGTGAGTCCAACACGCACTTAACCGGTTTATCAAAGTGTATGTGGATGCTAGTGACTTCGTTCGTGTGGATTAAGGTTTTTCATATCCTGTAGGAACTCTTTAAATTTTGCGAGGAACAAGATATCCAGCATCGATCTTCAGAATGGAAGTTATCTTTAAACTTTTCTTCAAAATCGGTTAACCTGATGTACCTACCGTGAAAAAGTAATAGACAGACAGACAGACAGGCACATTTTTACATTAAATAATATGAATATGGACTATGGATATGCATTAGATAATGGTACCTAAACATGCTATGTCTGCCAATCTGTACCTGCTTGTTAAACGTGGTAGACTACGAGCAAACCTTCTCATACTGAGATTAGACCCGTGCTCTGTAGTAAGCCGGTTATGGACATGATGATGATGAAACATGCTAAGCGTAAAATGTTTGGCGTTTGTGTCTCTGTGGTCTTGAGTGTGCAATAAATTTTATAGGTAAGTAGTTTTCTTCTAAAATGGTTATAATTTTAATTAGCAAGCTTCATTATAAGATAGAAATAGAGTGATACATGGACGGCAACAACAAAGTAACGAACTAATTGTGAACAATTCAGAGTTAGACGTTACACGGCTTTGGGGAGTGTCAGGGACAAGGACGCGGAACACAACACTGCGACTTACGTGACGACACTAATTACTATCATCCCTGACAACATAACAACTCAATTACACTAACCAAGTGCGTGCCGCGTGCAGCGTGCCAGAACACGCATAATATAGGTAGGCTTCCGTGCTCAAGCTACGTGCTGAACACTTTGCGGGCGTTGCGTCCTTCATTCTATGTTCTTCTCTCTATGTGTATATCAGCTTAAAACAGCTACTGTTCACCATGGAGGAGACATAGTAAGTTAATAAATTAACACTGCATAACATGTGTACATTATATATAGGTTATAAATATAAATAAAATCTGAATCAAATGAAATTATTATATTTTTTCTTAAAATTAAATTACAAAAGGTTTTTAAGTAATCGCTATTGAAACACTGATAAGAACAGTTTCAGGTTAGCGTTTTTTGGTGTTATAAGCTCGTTTTTGCACGCGCGTTTACGCACGTCTTCTATCACACGGACGGAGAAAAACGCTAGTCTGTAACTGCCCTAAAATGGCGCAAATCATTTAACCTTCACTTATACTTTTCAATTTCACATCATTCGAAAATTGCATGTGAGTGAATATTAATATACTTTTATTGGAAACCACATAAATCAGTAGAGATATTTTCTTAAAAAATGTTTAGTTATAAAAAAAATTACAAAAAAAATAAAAACCGACTTCAATACACACACACAAACACTAAAAATTAAAAAAAAAATTAATTTATTACCGAATTTATTATGTAGCAAGTGCTAATATAGTTCCATGATAATACTTATTGGTGGACTTCATATTTTTATGAGACTCCACAATGGCACCTCACTATCTATCCTCGAAGATGTTCATCAGATCTTCACCAAATTTTAATGGGACTAACTTTGAAGTATACCCTTACAAACAAAAAAAGAATTTTCAAAATCGGTCCAGGCGTCTTTGAGTAATCGGTAACATACGAAAGAGTAATCGCGTCATCTTCGGAAAATCTTTCGGAAAAGGAGTTTAATTCGAGCCCACCGCGCTGTGCGAGCTCGCTACAACAAGAATCTCTACTTACAACAAAAGTTGTATTAAGTAGGTATTCCGTGCTTTAATTTCTGTCTACCGACTGGACCTAAGTTTAATTAAGTTGAATCAATGTTAACAATGAAAACAAAATTGGCGTCAAGTTACCGACAAACGGAACATTGCTACATTAATTAACAAACTTTCCATGTCGTCTCAGTTAGCCTGTACAAACTTTTGGCTGCAGTGAACAGAAAATTATTATCCTTGTCAAAACCTACCGCTCCAATAATTGAGGGTATATGAGCGATTCTTACAATCCTAGACTCCGCTAACTTAGGTTCGATTACGACTTGATAGATTCCGTCTATCCACCAGGCGTAGATCCCGTCGTGGTTATCCATCACTAAACCTCTAAAAAAAGCATTTTTAGACAACCACATCGTCTCGTCACCTCTCTTCGCAAACAGTCCATAGAAACTTAGAAAAACAATAACGTTGTACTTGTTTATAACGAACATTTTGACAGGCATGAAATCAAGTAGTATATCGAAAGTATCGCCTTTTTTCCTAATAATTTTGAACTCTCCGTATCTAACGAAATAAATATTGTCTCCCTTATAAAATAAGTTCATCACTGTGTCCCCTCTAGAACTGTACGGAGCAACTCTGTTCAGCTTCGTATCGAGAACGTACACCCCGTCACTGCCGCCCAGATAGACTAAACCGTTAACTTGATCGAGATCAAAGGTCCCGAAGTTCATGATCTGTTTACCTCCCGATATGACGCTGCTGTTACCTGGATCTTCCAAATTGATGAATCCAATTTTGTAGTACTCTTCATCTTCAATTCTAGGCTCGAAACTGTAGTATAGAACATTCGTAGCTCTCATTACACCCACTTTACTTATAACTACAGTGTCTCGGAACGGAGCGGAGATGTCGAACAGATATGAAACGTTGTAGCACTTCGCGTTTACTTTGATACATGTCGCGCAGATGTTTTCAAGTTCGTTGGATTTTACAAGCACAGAATTAAATTCTGTAGAATTGACAGAATTAATTCTGTAGAATTGACAGTATTCAATTCAGTAGAATTGTTCGAGTCAGGTTCGGTTGATCTCACAGATGCTATGTACATGAAGAGTATGGCGAGGAGCATCTTTGTACCTGGAGAAGAGAAAAAAAAATTGAAATTTCGAGCAGTTTTGCTTTCATATATTATATTAAGTATTTAGAAGTTAGCAAGTATATTTGACATCTGTTGGTATTTGTCCTATCTGTAAAACACACTTGTTAGGGCATTTTGAGAACAAAATTAGAACATAATAAGTATATATTGGATGTATCGATATTAGTCCCATGTTAAAGACACTGTTTACGACGTTTCGTGAACAAAAGATTTAAGTGGAGCCACCGATTATTTTGACGGTTCCACTTATTTAAGTGGAGCCACCGATTATCTTGACGGTTCCACTTATTTAGAAAACTATCCTTGGGTCTTCCTAATCCTGCTTAAGGAAATCTTTTGTTCAAAAACGTCGTATTTAGCACTTTTATTGCATCGAGCACAGATGAGACAATATAAAATAAAACATCACCTAATATTTTGAGTAAGTAGATGTAGTAAGAATAAGCGGTGTAAAATGTCTCGTTAAATTATAAAATGTTTTCAAGAGTTGCTCCGCTCGCGACGAGCAACGACCTCTGTGACCTGCGACCTGCGACCTGCGACCTGCGACCTGCGACCTGCGACCTGCGACCTGCGACCTGCGTGCCGCTCGGAATCTCGACAGCTTACAATACAACTTACATGCCAACTATATATTATAACTAGCTGGTACCCACGACTTCGTCCGCGTGGATTTGGGTTTTTAAAAGTCCCGTGGGAGCTCTTTGATTTTTCGAGATAAGAAGAAGCCTATGTCCTTCTCCGGGATGCAATCTATCACTGTTCCAAATTTCGATAAAATCGGTTGAACGGATTGCCCGTGAAAGGCTAGCAGACAGACAGACAGACAGACAAACACACATTCGCATTTATAATATTAGTATGGATATGGAAGTATGGATTAGGGTTACGTAGCAAACAAGACACCTTACATACATAGTTTTGCCATGTCCGTCTGTCTGTCCGTCGGTCCATGGCTTACCTCAAAAACTATTCCAATATCAGATTATAGGTAACCACATAACGGACAGTGGTACGGCAAAATAGTACAAGAACGCTTTAATTTGACATGGGTATGGGTACAGCTTAAGCGCCACTGGGTCCAGAAACGTTTCACGTAATTTTTTTTCTAGATATGTAACGTAGGTCCCATTAAGAAAGGGTTGTCAGATACCTATTCCAGCCGTGCGGTTCCGGGGTGGGTAGCTAGTCATTGGCCCAATATGGTAGGATTACCTTAACTGTACCTTCCTCACTGCTCACACATTCTATCTGGCCATCAGATTATAGGAAACCGCCTAACGGACGGTGGTGCGGCAGATTACAGTTGCTTTCAAAATCGGAATACAATTTTCCCACGAAGCTTTTAGTTCGCATGAAAATCGGGTTGCACAAGCTCCGACAATTTTCCGAGACATACCTTTTAAAATAGGCACGTGTGTGTAAAAAAATAAATGATTTTAGTAAGCTAAAACCCGAATCGAAGTCGAAATAAAAGATTGATAAACTTTTTCACACAACGAATGTGTAAACGGATTTAATTTCATTTTTATCATATTTTTTATATTAAAAGACTGTAAAAACTGTACACTGAAGATAAAAGGAAAAGCTGACCGGTTGACTGACGGTTGGTTGAATCTATCAACGCACAGCTCAAACCACTACGGGCCGAATTTATTAATAGGTAATTTTTGGTAGGGCAGTTTATATTTGTATAGGTTCTCGTTATTTTTTGCAGAGGAGTCCTAGCTATCTCGAACTGTCTAACAATAATTTAGTAAAGTCTTTAGGGACAGGTTTAAATTAAATTCTCAACTTAATTTGGATAAGTATGGTCTTATCTTGGATTTTACTCGAATACTTAGGCACTTCAAAACTAATGTCATTTTACCGCACAATGCTTTCCATTTCTGATAACCAAGTAGCTATTATTGTGTCCTTATCAAATTTTCAAATTAAGGAATACTTTAATTACACTGTTATTACCTATCTTATTTGTATCTAATTAAGTTTGTAAATTGTTTAAGTCTGTGAAACTTCTCAATCTAAACTTTAATACTTGAACGTAATGAAATCCTAATTAAAATCTAGAAGCGCGGTAACCTGACCTTTTCAAGTTAAAGTTTATTTATTTATAACACGGTTGTTTTAGAGCCATAGCTAAGTAAGTACTATCGACTTAGATTGTTTTGAAAAAATAGGCACTTTTTTTGATGAAGTAAATAAATAAGTGCGAGATTCCGTGCCATCGTACAAGATTATGTATGTACTTTTTAATTTTAATTTTTTCTAGTAATTGAATAAGTTTATTAAAATATCAAATAGAAATAAAGTTAACATTTTTGTTAGAGCTAGGTAAGTCTGAACTCAAAACTCTATTAGTTGTAGATCAACACAAACACAACCTTATCAAGACATGTTTTTATCAAATCTCACGTTAAAACTTCTGTGTGAACAGGGCCTTAGTTGTAGCGCATGTCATATTCACATATAGCAACCATATTACAGGTGATAGGATCGTGCTGGAACGACAAACTGCCTACATCGATACAATGCTTCTACGTTTGAGCTTCATGCATAGATACTATGTTCCTAGTTGAGAATCAGTACCCTTATTATAAATGCGAAAGTGTGTTTAATTGTTGGTTTGTCCTTCAATCACGTCGCAACGGAGCCAAGGATCAATGTGTTTTTTTGCATGGGTATAGTTTAAGACCTGAAGAGTGACAGGCTATTTTTTAGCCCGGTTCCCACGGGATTTTTAAAAACCTAAATCCACGCGTAAGAAGTTGCGGCCATCAGCAAGTCCATAATATTATTATAAAAATTATGGATTCTCAACTACAATATTTATAACACCATAATTTATAAGTAGGTATTCTATACTATATTATTAAGAAATATTGTAGTATAAAGAGGTAAATAAAGTTCGTAAGTTTGTTTGAAAATTCTTACACCAATATAAATAAGCTACAATATTCCTGAGTGACATAGGCTATATTTTTTTTAATTAGAGATCCCTATGAAAATTGTAATAAACTATCCGTGCGGAGCCGGGGCGGGTCGCTAGTATTTATAGGAACAGCATACACGCAGATCGGGTCGCGGGCATAAGCTAGTAATAAAATAAAGAGCTAGAACTATAGAAATACCAACCAGATTTACAGCACATTATCCGCACATTGCTCCGCCGCGTCGCAACAAACACAATCCGCCAACGAGCGTCGAGCGGTGGCACCACCACCACCACCACCACTGTGCCTGCGTGCCGCGCGAGTGCCACTCCACACTCTACTACCACTACACTAGCCCGTTGCTAATTCACTACTTACTACTGACTGACTGCGGGAACGAACACATCTGCGACTTGCCATGGATATCTCGATCGACATTGCGCTCTTTTTCTAACAAGTAGTAATTATTGAAAAAAAATTAAAAACGAACTAAAAGTTAAAAAATAAATAAAATTGAAAATGGCACCATATACTGCCTAGCCTATATTGAATTTTAAAAATAACTAGTATCATTCGAGATGATGTAAGGATTCTAGTCTAACGATGCCCAGACATCCAAATCTGTTCAGACATTTGGAGGTTATGGTGGAATTAGGAATCTCACATACATACCTACACCCTGGAAACATCATACTCCTTTTTGAGCAGTCATGTAAAAAGTGGCTAAGGGCGGTTACGTACTCATCCGATCCGAACCCGTGAAAATACATTTCGAAATAGTTTTAGAACTATTTGTATGGTAGGTAGCTTATGACGTAGATATTTTTTATATCCGTATTTTCACGGATTCGGATCGGATCAGTGAGTGATCGCACTAACTGTGGTTTTGAGCTATCGCCAAAAACAGGAATTTTCAAAACTGATGTTTCTAAAAAAGAATGCTACGTAGAAGGACCAAGTCTACGCTTGCAACGTCCTACTTAGCAAACTTTAGTAGGTATGTAGAAAAATAAGTTTTCCACTTTCCTAAATTCGCATAATTTTTCCAGGCTATGCCCGGGTAAGTTTAAAAACATACTGTCACACGACAAAAAGTTGTAAAACAAAAAGTCCTCCGTGGAAACAAACACTAAGCACAATTCCGTGCGAGTGACCATTAATAAAAACCCGCATTAAAATTACATAATACAATTGAGTGTTGGGTTGTGTTCACTCGCTAACCGACGCGACGGATCCTTGAAGATTCATCCGCCGTCAGAACCGGGATTAGATCAGGAACCGCTCAACTACGCGTAACCTAACCCACTCTGACGGTGGTAACTAGCGAGCCGCCCCGGGCTCGTTTGTTTACACACAAGTTACACACGGCTGACTCCACATCTTTGACCTGGAGACCACCGTTGTTACAACATTCGTCAACCCGGTCCCCTCTTCGATCAACCCCTAATATACACACATGATGCCAAAAATTAACAGAAAGAATCGTTATACAGCGGCGCCTCGTTCCACATTCCGTGTGAACTTTTGCAACATTAGAGGGTTGCACTCCAACCTAAACGCCGTTCATCATCACCTTGAAACGGCGAAGCCAGCTATACTATTCCTAACTGAAACTCAAATCTCACCCCCCGACGATACTTCGTATCTAAACTACCCCGGCTACAAACTGGAACATGTCTTCTCGCCACGCGCTGGCGTGTGTGTGTATATTAGAGGGGATATTTGCGGTCAACGCCTGTACACCCTAGAGGTTGGGGGCCTATCTCTACTTTGGTTGCGCGTGGACTTCGGGGGTCAAACCCGAGTCTATGCGTGCCTGTACAGATCCCATAGCGGAAACGCTGAGACGGACCGACTCTTCGACCACGTCCAAAGATCAGTGGACTATATACAGGAGCATATTCCTTCCGCCGAGGTGGTGATCCTAGGGGACTTCAATGCCCACCATGTGGAATGGCTAGGATCACGTACCACTGATCACGCCGGGAGGTGCGCCCATAATTTTGTCCTGGCATACGACTTCAACCAACTGGTTACGCTACCTACTAGGATCCCCGATATCGCTGATCATACCCCCTCTATTCTCGATCTTTTTCTCACCACTCACCCTACCGGCTACCAAGTTAGTGTCGATGCTCCGCTAGGGACGTCTGATCACTGCTTGGTACAGACCACCGTGCAACTTCCATCATCCGTTTGCACACGTGCTACCGGTAGCCGTAGAGTTTGGCATTACAAATCAGCTGACTGGGATGGTCTCCGCGAATTCTACGCCTCATATCCATGGGGGCAGCTTTGTTTTTCCGTAAATGACCCCAACATCTGTGCTGTGGCCGTTGCTGACGCTATACTCCAAGGTATGGATTGCTTCATCCCCAACTCTTTAATACCCACCGGTGAGCGAGCACAGAAATGGTTTAACGGGACCTGTAAGAGGGCTGCAAACCTTAAGCAATCCTCTTACCGATCCTGGTTATCAGCACAACGCAACAATGAACCAAATACCACCATCCTGAAAAAACAATTTAATGCTGCCTCTAGATCCTACAAAAATGCCATTGCCAGGGCAAAATTCAAGCATGTCGACAGAATTGGACAGAGACTAGTCGCAATGCCATCTGGTTCCCGCGCGTTCTGGTCGCTGGCAAAAGCCATTCAAGGCAACTCCTGTCGTTCCTCGTTTCCACCTTTGCGCAAACCGGATGATACACTGGCCCACACCGCCAAAGAGAAAGCCGAAATTCTAGGCACACTATTTGCTGCCAATTCAACGCTTGATGACGGGGGGAGAACACCGCCTACCATCCCGCGGTGTCAAAGCTCGCTGCGTGACATACGCTTTACCCAAACAGCTGTGCGTAAGGCACTCCTCTCTCTCGACGTCAATAAAGCGAGTGGGCCGGACGGTATTCCTGCGGTTGTGCTCAAAATATGTGCTCCTGAGCTGACACCCGTCCTGACTCGTCTGTTCCGTTTGTCTTACTCCTCCGGCACAGTTCCATCTTCGTGGAAGACTACCTTAGTTCACCCTATTCCGAAGAAAGGCAATCATTCGGACCCCTCAAATTATCGACCTATCGCGATTACCTCCCTCCTGTCCAAAGTCATGGAGCAAATCATAAACGCCCAGCTGCTGGGATATCTTGAGGAGCACCAGCTGATCAGTGATCGTCAATACGGTTTTCGCCACGGCCGATCAGCTGGTGATCTTCTTATTTATCTCACGCACCGCTGGGCGGAAGCCATTGACAGCAAGGGAGAGGCTCTGGCGGTCAGTCTTGATATTGCAAAAGCCTTTGATAGAGTTTGGCATGAGGCACTTCTATCGAAACTACCATCTTACGGACTACCAGTGAAGCTGTGTAATTGGGTCGCCAGTTTCCTTGACGGTCGCAGCATCAAGGTCGCTGTCGACGGTTTTTGCTCGGAACTCAAACCCATCAATGCTGGCGTCCCTCAGGGCTCGGTGCTATCGCCCACACTGTTCATCCTGCATATCAATGACATGTTGCATCACAACAACATCCATTGCTATGCGGATGACAGTACGGGTGATGCCCTGTACAAAGGACATACACAGCTTTCTCGCGCAGTGCTGGAGGAGTGTAGAGCCAAACTTGTGTCTGACATAGAAACCTGCCTAGGTAAAGTGTCAGAATGGGGCGCACAAAACCTAGTGCAATTTAACCCAAGTAAAACACAGGTTTGCGCGTTTTCCGCCAAGAAGTCCCCTTTTACACTGCCTCTTCTCTTTCAGAGCACTCCCCTCACACCTTCCAACAGCATTGGGATCCTTGGAGTCCACATTTCGAGCGAGGTTCAATTCCGCGATCATTTGGAAAGCAAGGCCAAATTAGCCTCCAAAAAGCTTGGGGTGCTCAACAGAGCAAAGCGGTACTTCGCGCCCGAGCATAGGCTCCTACTCTATAAGGCGCAAGTCCGCCCTCACATGGAGTACTGCTCCCACCTTTGGGCTGGAGCACCCCAGTACCAACTCCTTCCATTTGATCGGATCCAAAGGCGGGCTGTTCGACTTGTGGACGATCCCAAACTAACCGGCTCGTTGGAAAGCCTGGAGCACCGCAGAGACGTTAGCTCTCTATGCGTGTTCTATCGCCTGTATAATGGGGAGTGCTCTGAAGAGCTTTTTGACCTCATTCCACCCTCTTTTTTCTACAACCGCACCGCGCGCCACCGTAAGGAATTTCACCCTCACCATCTGGGTGTCTGGTGCACTTCGACCGTCCGCTGCGCCAGATCCTTCTTTCCACGCACGTGCAAACTGTGGAACCAACTCCCATCGGCGGTGTTCCCACTAGATTATAACATGGGGTTATTCAAGGGGCGGACCAACAAATTCCTAAAAGGCCGGCAACGCATCGGCGGCTCCTCTGGTGCTGCAAATGTTCATGGGCGGCGGTAATCACTTAACATCAGGTGACCCGCCTGCTCGCTTGCTCGCTATATCTATTAAAAAAAAAAAAAAAAAAAAAAAAAGTTAGCCCTAATGATCAAATCAGAAATGAGGAGATCCGTAGGAGAACTAGAGTAACCGACATTGCTCAACGCGTTGCGACTTGCGAAGCTGAAGTGGCAATGAGCAGGGCACATAGTTCGTAAAAACGATAGACGTTGGGGTCCCAAGGTGCTGGAATGGCGACCTCGCATCGGAAGACGCAACGTTGGAAGACCCCGTTAGGTGGACGGACGACATCAGACGAGTTGCAGGGAACCGCTGGATTCAGGCCTCCCACCTCCACCAGTACCTCCCACTAATAAGAACACAGCACTGCGCCAGGGAGGAGGCCAATCTTCGCCAATCCATCCAAAGGTTTGAATGTTGGCTTTATCTTTCATCGACGCGTCTTTCAGGATGCATAGGACAGGATGTTGTCATTGTTTTTCATCATTATGATTTTTTATTGAAAACTTGTTGAAGTTAGTCTTATCTAATTACTGTACAAATCATACAAATATAATATAATATAATATTACTAACTCCCAACTTCGTCCGCGTGGACTACACAAATTTCAAAATCCTATTAACACTCTCAGAGGTATGAATTTTCAAAAATCCTTTCTTAGCGGATGTCTACGTCATGCCATATTGCAGTCTGATCCGTCCAGTAGTTCGAACTATGTATTGCTAGATTAGTCAGCCTGTCAGGATTTATATTTGTATATACCTACTCATTCAGATTACTAACATAACAAACTTAATTAAGTATAACTGCCTACTCGTATCACGAATTCCCGTACTAATTGGCACGTAGACCACTTCCTACGCACTCCAATTTATTTTCGCCAAGCTAGAATGGATCTCAATGCTAATAAAACACTTCAAAGCTAATCGCTAGATTACCGCGTGACCTTGGCGAGGCGTAATTACCAGTGGCTCGCATCCCAAAGGAAATTAAATGCTTTAAACGAACCGACCACGCGAACTGATTAAATAAAGAGTTAGGTAGGTATGCACTTAGTTATATACCAACTCGGCTGTGCAGCGGCGTTCGGGAAGCTACGAGATGTGTTCTCGCCCACAATTTCTCAGTGTTTGAAGACCAAAGTCCTCGTGTCGTGTCGCCAGTGATGACATGGATCGGAGAATTGGTTGCTAATTACTTATAATGGGCTTCATAAGAAAGCTCAGAGTCACCCAATGGGCGATGGAGAGAGCTATGTGCGGAGTTTCTCTACTTGATCAAATCAGAAACGAGCAGATTCGTAGAGAACCAGAATAACCAACTAGCTCAGAGGCTTGCGAAGTTGAAGTGGCAACGGGCAGGGCACAAAGCTGGATAACCGAAACCAAAACCGAAACAAGATGGGGTTTCCAAGTGCTGGAATGGTGACCTTGTACCGGAAAGCGCAGCGTTGGAAGACTTTCACAGACAGAGGTGAGCAGAAGACATCAAGCAACTGTGGCGGCAGTGCAACACCGTAGCGTGTGGAAATCCCTACAAGAAATCCTTCTTTTTGGCTTTGCCGTAGTTGGGCAATAAATCACGTCGAAACTTTGCTCCTTTGCGGCGTGATTGAAGGACAAACCAACAAAAAAACACGCTTTCGCATTTTATAACATGGGTGGTGATGGCAACATGGGTTGGCGCGGTACCACGGAAGCAAATCATTTGCAGTAATCGCTGAACATGGCATTAGCATTAGGTCAGTAGTAATGGCTGTCCCACGCGCTATGAGTAGCTACACATCCTTGGGCGTCAGTAAATGTATGCCAAATGATGACATGACTCAGAATCACTCACGGTTGAGTCAAGCCGTGACACAGACTAGATAAGCAGATAGCCAATAACTTGTCCCTCACAAGTGATTTAAAAATCCCGTGGGAATTGTTTGATTTTCCGGGATAAAAAGTCTATATCACTAATTTCATGCAAAAAATCACGCCGATTAGTTATTTTGTTGCAGCGTGATTGAAGGATAAACCAACCAACAAATTTTCTCTTTATAAAATGGGTAGGTATAGTCCGTGACGGGTCGAGATAGCAATATGGGTATGAGGCAGGGGGCAGGGGGCGCCCCGCCTCGCCCGCACCGTGCTAGCACGATGGCTGTTCGAGTGTGCGGGGCGTTCCCTCCCCGATTGTCATCTCGACCTGTCGCGTACTATAGTCATTACTTCTACCCGTATTTTGATTGTCTTGCGAGGTGTGAAAAGTAGAGTATTCAACTCAGGGGTAATACTGTCTTCGTCTTGGGCGCCCTTAAACCAAGCGCTACATTTGGGGTCCTAGATGCAACACCCTCGCTACGCTCGGGAGTTAACTGCTCTAATATCCCTCGTTACGCCTGGGATTTATCCCAGCGCCTGTAACGTAAGACATTGCTTTACCCCTATGTTGAATAATCTACTTATTATTATAATGTACTAAAAAAGCATATTACACAATTGAAGATTATCTAAATGATAAAAGAGCGTGGATTTGACCTGCAGCTCGTTCCGGCAACGCACCAGACTGCAAATACTATTTTATACATGGCATAATCTTGTACCTATATCAAATATTTGAAAAGAGCAACCGCCGAGTTTCTTGCTGGTTCTTCTCGGTAGGAAAGTCATTCCGAACCAGTGGTAGATGCATCCGACTAATTCGTAAGTACTTGTAAAAGTTTATTCGAATAAAAAAGGTTTTTATTTTTTTTATTTTTTTAACTAATACTGTATAGGCTATATAGCTTTACCTACGAGTAGCTCTGCTTGACTGGACCATTTTATAAAATAGGTGCCATCAATCTCTTTGAAAACTTTTTTGGTATGATTCCGATCTTACGAGTATTTAAGATTGATGAGAATGGTGGTCTTTTAGGCCCGGACTCCACCTAAGCGGAGCGGAGACATGTGTACAGTCAACCAATCCGATTTGCTAAAGATGACGTGATCATTTTTTCACGTTATCTATTTTGAATTCAGATTCAAAATAGATAACGTGAAAAAATGATCACGTCGATCGATTAAACGCATCTCCTCTCCTCTCCGCTTTGGTGGAGACCGGGCCTTAAATAAAGAAGAGTTAGTTTATAGAATTTCATGAGTGAAATTCGACAACAGGAACGAAAGTATACCGTATAGAATATATTCAGCGTTTTGTAAAATGAGAAATACTTATAGCAGCACAATCAGCCCGCACTTAATGCTGGTGGCTGCAAATTGCCCTCATTCGTCTCCAGCGGATTGTGCGCGTTATTTCTTAAGCCTCTTACGAAATATGTAATGTACGTGAGGGCGGGGGACTGTAAAAACTGGTCAAGTGCGAGTTAGAACACGCACAAGTATACGGTTCCGTAGATATGCTACTTGATAAAAACTTTAGCAGGCATTGTTTCTTGAACTGTAGTTTTTTTTTCAAACCCCTTTTTTGTATGATTCTGTTGGTGGTTCAATAAGAAATAAAAACCGTTGACCCAAAACCAAACATTGAATTAAAAATTCAATTAAATTGTTTTTCAAGAGGGCTCCTCCCACACAAGAAAAAGGAGGCGAAAAAATGGTATTTTTTCTCATCCTAGCATGTGGGGTAGGTATCATTGTTTAAAACTCATTAAGTATAGTACCTATGTTTTTTTATCTTAAAAAAATAACAAATTGGGGGACCATCAAAGTTGTCACCTTTAGATAATATTTGTGACGGGGGCTATCTCAAAAACTAAACTAAGGAATATGAAATTTCGGTATACTTATCATGTACCTACCATGTATTGAAATAACAAGTACTGAAAACAACGATTTATAATTGTAACATAGTTTTTAAGCTGTGACGTGAACATTTATTGGGTTTTTCCTTCACGGTTCTTCGCGATGTTCTAGTGGTCTAAGATCCCACTATAGAACGACCTTCACCGAGCTGGTTAATAGATGAAACGTATTTTATATTCAATTTAATATGTCAATAAAAATATTGCATATGGATTGCCTAAAAAAATTCATTCCAGTATTTATGATTAATTAATAATTTTAAAAAAAATTTTTTAACCATCTCACCGCTTTGTTTAATTGACAAATTCCATACTAATCGAAAGTATGAAGTCCATAGAATATGCAAACGTTATTTTTTTCCCGGGTAGGCACTAGGCAAGTATAAACAGATAAATCGATACTAGTAGTAACTTGCACCGCGTTAATGAATAAAAGTTAAATGAAAATAAACATTATTTCATTACCCTAACGTTTGCATATTCTATGGGCTTTAAACGTTTGATTGGTATGGAATTTATGAAATGATTAAAAAAAAATTTTTTAATTATTAATTAATTATCCTGGACTGAAATTTTTTAGGCAACCCATGTGCAATATATTTATTGACATATTAAATTGAATATAAAATACGTTTCATCCATTAACCAGCTCGGTGAAGGTCGTTCTATAGCGGAATCCTATACTATAGCTCGGAAAAGAAATATTTCATACACCCAAAATAATATGATGTCCATAATTATGTACGAAACCCTAAAAGAACGAGGCCGGAGTCCTGACTAGAACGGCTTTAAAAATGGCTAGGTATGATAACAGATACAACGGACAAACGGACTAACTGGACGAAACTATAATATCTAAGGGTTCCTTGTTTTAACCATGGAACCCTAAAAATATTTATTGTACCAAAATGTGAGGCAGGTTTCATCCCGAACTTAATAGAATACTTTATGCCGTTTCTCCCTCCGCTCTGGCGTGATTTGTGAATTGTAATTTTTGAGATAAAAAAGCTTTTTCGTTATTTACTTTATTTAGAGCTGGATGTTCTTTTTGATGTGTTTTTAATTGAACTTTATCATCTTCTCAACTCATCGCTGACTCACTATTTAACAAGGGCCTCCTCTCAGAGCGAGGAGGGGTAAGGTCATAGTCCATCACGCTGGCCAAGTGCGGATTGGCAGACTTTACACATTTTTGAGTTTGAGAACATTATGGAGAACTCCCAGGCATGCATGTGTTCTCACGATGTTTTCCTTTACCGTTAAAGCATGTGATATTAAATTGCTTAAAAAGCACATAACGGTCCGCACGTTCATATCCAGGTTTAGAGGTCCAAAACCGCCCAAACATCATTAGATTTATAGGAAATTGTAAGGAAAAGGGGAGAGAAAGTTTAAAGGGATTTCAAAAGGCAGGTAGACGGTTATTTTTAAGAATTAGGCTACACGGGTTTTTACAAAGATAACATTCCCTATTCAGTGGGTTTTTAAAAACCTAATTCCACGTGAACGAAGTCGCCGGTAAAAGCTAGCCTTCTTAATCTAAATAATTATATAAAAGAAAAAGGTGACTGATTGACTGATCTATCAATGCACAGCGGGGGTTTGTGTTCAGTCCACGCGGACGAAGTCGCAGGCATAAGCTAGTTATCAAGACTCGACTCCACTCAATCTACTCTCGCTGACCCTTAGCCCTTTACGACGTCAAATTCACATAGCTTTAATTTCAGCAAGAAAACAGTAATATTCCGTCGCCCGAAATAAATTCCCGACATAACGTACCTAGCTACCTACCTGTCTAGTGCAACTTCAAACTTTGTTACATTTTCGTAAGCTCTTTGAAATTCCAACTTTAAAATTTTCCTTTTAGCCACCTCGCCGCCTTGTCCGCCGTTTTTTAAGTTATATTATGAACGCCATTTATTCTTATTATGCGGAATTCCGTTCTGAAGTTTCATTTAAAATTACTTGCATTACTTAGTGGAGTGCGACTTACGAAATATAAATTCAGAGAAGGTAGATAGGAGCAGCGAGGCCTGTCACCTGTGTGCCTGTAAGTCAACCTGAGCGCACTCTGACTTTACTCAGACTTGAGACAGAGTTACGAGATAGATTATCACTACCTACCCATATCACTATCCATGTTACAAATGCGAAAGTGTTTGTTTCTTGGTTTATTGGTTTGTCCTTCAATCACGTCGTAACGGAGCAGCGTATCGACGTGATTTGTTGCATGGGTATAGTTTAAGACCTAGAGAGTGACAGGGGCTACTTTTCATCCCGGAAAATCGAAGTTTCTACGGGATTTTTAAAAAGCTAAATCCGTGCTTACGAAGTCACAGGCATCAGCTAGTGTTTAGGTACATATTTTAAGTAAATCTGTCTCGTTTTAACCCTGAATTAAGTCTGAGCAAAGTCAAAGAGCGCTCTATAGATCTCGTTGTCTAAAGTCGTCGAATGAATATAAACAACGAAGTGATTCTATACCCTGAGGGTTTTTTTTCTCCCGAGATATGGAACCCAAAAAACCGGTAATCGCTAAACACAGAATAGCATATTGGTCGCAAATCTGTGAACATGAATGACTCAACAAGCAGCGCCGGTGGTCGCCGAGGTGGCCGCCGGCCGCCACTCAGCAGGCAGCCGCGCGTGCTTCCTGAGCTCATTACCCTGTGTGATCTGCTCATGCGGGCACGAGGCCGGCAAACATTGATGCTACGGCCCAAGTCCGCACGCAGTGTAAACGTGACTCTGCCCGGGTTACAGCATACAAAAAAAACCGGCCAAGTGCGAGTCAGGCTCGCGCAATGAGGGTTCCGTACTACAGTCGTATTTTTTCGACATTTTGCACGATAATAAAAAACTATGATGCATAAAAATAAATAAAAATCTGTTTTAGAATGTACAGGTGAAGACCTTTCATATGATACCCCACTTGATATATCGTCACTCACTTCGAAAGTTGAAAATACTAATTATTAGTTCACGCCCACAATATAATTTTTTTGTGTGATCTAACCCTAAACTCACGGTTTTCAGATTTTTTCCCAAATGTCAGCTATAAGACCCAAACCTTCCTGCCAAATTTCATGATTCTAGGTCAACGGGAAGTGCCCTGTAGGTTTCTTGACAGACAGACGGACAGACAGACAGACAGACAACAAAGTGATCCTATAAGGGTTCCGTTTTTCCTTTTGAGGTACGGAACCCTAAGAAGGAAAGGTGTGTGATTACGGCTGAAACAGACAGGTAATGGTAGCTAGCGAGTAAGGTCGTTTTCGTTTGGCGCTCTCCGTGAGTGGAAACCTAAAACAGACAAATGCAGCAGTACAGTGTAAATTTTCGGACTATAATACTTTGGACGTAGAGATGTTATGTGTATGGCACAACATGCCGTAGGTATTCAATATGCGCCGCCCGCCCTCTCACTACTAAAGTAGGAAACTCAGTAACACACACCACACCATAACCACCATAACACACACCGCCACACTTGTTTTCCAGAACACAATCAACGTACTTACGTTTCACTAGGAGATGTAGACTGTAGACTCCACAACTTAGTAAAATCTTTATTAGAATCCAGACAGAATCAACTCGGTATAACATGCGCACTTTGCTCGTAACATTGTGTTTATCTCACTTAATGGATCGGTAATTAGGGGAACGTTTCACTTTGATGACGTGTTTAGTACTTTATTAGAACAATGGGGCATGGGATTTTCGGAAACGTGAAGTTTTTATGAGCACATCGTGTTTTTAGGGTTCCGTACCTATAGAGGAAAAAAGGAACCCTTATAAGATCACTTTGTTGTCCATCAGTAATGAAAACCTAGGTATTCACTCTTAACTTGAAGGTACCCATATTAAAATTAGAGGAGAAAGCTGATGCTGGAAGGACGTTCCATATCTAAGCGGCAAACCGCTCTGATCGATCCCCTTGATGACAGAATCCGTCACCTGGCCATGAAATATATAATTATCATACTACTTCAAGCCGTGATGGCCCAGTGGTTGTTAGTCTCCTAGTCGGGAACTCGTGGGGTTCATTTCTGGACACGTACCTACTAACTTTTTAAAGTTATAAGCGATTAAGTACCACTTGCTTTAACAGTGAAGGAAAACATCGTTAGGGACTCTTCATGCCTGAGAGTTCTCCATAATGTTTTCCAACGTGTATGAAGCCTGCCAATCCACAGGCCAGACTACGGTAAAAAAGTGCAAGGGTAAACTCTCAGACCATATTTACAGTATGAGATGGGTCTCACTCTTAGAGAAGAGCCATGGTCTGTAGTGAGCCGACAATGGGTTGATCATGATGATGATGAATTTAGAGATGGTGCACGACAGAATTAGCCACAATACGTAGCTAGGTAGCTAGTTAGGTACATTAAGGTATGGAAACAAAAATCAAACACAGCAAAATTTAGCAAGAGTTTAATAAAAAAATGCAAAGTAATAAAATATCTCCAAATATTGAATCTTACCGCTAGGGATATATCTGTAGGTTCACATCCAAAATACTTAAACGCGCTCACACAGCGGCGAGGTTTTATACCAAGGAGAACATGGGTATATTACGTCACCAAAAAAATTGTCCCTCTCCTAATTCCTCCCTAAGCTACGCTCAATTCTACCAGATTGACAGGTGGAGGGTGGCGGAAGAGTTCTGGACGATAATGCGCATGATACTGTACTCGCCTACTTCGCTGGTAAGGCTTTATTAATGAACCAATAGCGCGGCCGTACAGACACTTCGATCTGTGATCAGTTTTGACGGAGGCACGCAGAGAAATCTGAATATCTGGCTTTAGGAGCGATCGTACGCGTCCAGAATCCTTGACAAATTGTGCCCGAAACGCACAAAATTTATACAATTCGTCGGAAATCTGTGCTCACAGTGTTTCCGGTAATAATACCTAATATTATCCAGAGATATATAACAATTTGGAAAAAAAGATGTCTTCACATTTCGCAATGTGGTAGACTCAATTTTGATTTTATAGTGACGTAATACACCCATGATCTTTGCTTTATTCGTACAGAAACATTTGCCGATAAAAATGTACTACAAAAAGTGAAGTGTGCCCGGCAAACAAGTCGAACACTTCAAGGGGGTTTAAGTTGGCGAATCTAGGGTCAACTATCTACCAATGGCGTGCACCCACGCCGGCTGATGGACCAATCGCGTGCACCCACCATTGGTCAGCCAATTTCGTCATTGTACAAGTTGTTTGCCGGAAACTATACCAAGGTTAAATACCCTTTTAACATTACGTCCCAAATCAGCAAAACATTTCATTTTGTAAAAAAATCGCGCCAAATTTTTCAAAAATTTTGGAAAGTATTATACGTATAGTATTGGCACCAAATTTCGAAATTGTAGCAATCACACTCGGGGCCATCATTACATTAAATAAACTTAGGTACGGTCTTACGATTAAACTTATAAAATTAGAACGGAGTGAGAATTCCAAAATAATTATTGTCATTTCACAACTTTGGTACGGGGGTGAAAGAGAGCGGTATGTTTCAACTTTGTGCTCAAATTACAATCATTTGGGTAGTTTCTTTGTTTTGTTTAGCTTATCCCTTAACCTTGACGGCCTAGTGGGTGAAATGTCGGGGGTTCGATCTCGGGCAAGCACTTCTTCTAACTTTCAGAGTTACGTGCGTTTTAAGCCATTAACTATCACGGTGAAGGAAACGTCGTCGTGAGGAAACCTGCATGCAAAGGTGTGTGAAGTCTGCCAACCCGCACTTGGCCAGTGCGGCGTATAGTCAAACCTTTTTCATTCCGACAGGAGGCCCGTGTTCAGTAGTGAGCCGGCGATGGGCTGATCATTATGATAATGTTGAATAGGTTCATTTAATTTGGTAATTACAAACTTTTTTGAGCTAATTCTTTTTTTTAATTCGTCATTTAAAGAAACTGCCCATGTTTTTTAGATATTATAACTGTTGTAAAATTGATTATTACAGATAAATAATAAAATACACTTTTTATAGTAATAATAATTTTAAAATTGAGCTTAGTTTGTGTTACTACGTTTTTATCTATTTCGTTTATAGTAGGTACCAAAGGTGCGTTACAATCTCAATTTAGCGACCATACAGTTGGGAAGTGAACATATCTGCGTGTTGGCACGATGGCGACTCGCAAGGCTAGTCACATGCAAGCAGGCTCGTTCCCGACTGTACATTCGCTACACTGAGTTTACAATGTATGTGATGGCAGCTTAGAGCCAGATGACGTTAAACAAAGTGCAAGTGGAAGAATTGAGAGAATCAAACATTAGCAACATTAAAGGTGGATTCATATTAAACCACGCATGGACTATCTGATAACTATAGACTTTACTTGACTTTAAAACGAGACAGAGTTACGTTGACATACAATACTATACATCATTTCAAGCTTATTTTGTACTTTTCTCAGACCGTAAGCACGATCTGGGAAAAGTACAAAATACGCTCTGTTGGAGTTAAAACAAGACAGGATAATGATTTTAGAGACCTAAATATGCCTTGTTTGAACTGTTTCTTAAATCAAAGTACGTCTATAGATCAGCCTAAGAGCATTACATTTATAACATTATAGACGTACGAACAAATTCATACTAAACACGGCCCGGTCTATGTGCGGCGTAAAATGAATCCAACTTTACCAAAATCTTGTCTAACTTTTCGATTTTAATTAACTATAAAGCCTTTAACTAAAAGAGTATGCATCTTCGCTACATTGTAAAGTGTAATAGAATAAAGTCGATAAATTTTAAAGAATATCTTGACTAGCGAATAAAATTACCATCTATACAATATGTTAAGTAATACGAAAGCGTATGTACGTCCACCCTCACATTGCCGACCCGGGGCCGGGGCCGGGGCCGGGGCCGGGGCCGGGGCCGGGGCCGGGGCCGGGGCCGGGGCCGGGGCCGGGGCCGGGGCCGGGGCTTCGGTGCAACCTTTTGGAAAACATGGCGTCGTAACGCGGAGTCTCACTTCAACTCGTCACTACAATTGGTATTAAAATGTCAATTTCATTGGAGCTGAATATCACGGTTTGACAAGTCCATCAGTTAGTAATAGGTTTACCAAAGCTTCAATATGGTGCTAATCACCTATGATTGGCTGACACATCTCTATTGGCTAAAATGCATAGTTGCAGCAAGAAACCATAAATCCTGCCAATAACAACAATTGCAATTATTGCAAAGTAATATTCAATACTTCCGTGTCAGCCTCCAGTTAAGCTGCATCCACACCTGCGCGTCATGAACGCGACGCGGGAGGCAGCGTCCGCGTCGTAGTCGGTTTCTCAAATCATGACATTCTCAATGCATACATTTTGAGAACGGACTTCGTCAACTGTTGTCAGAAGTACGGTTTACCGTTACACTAAAAACTAAATGACAGTTGACTCGTAGAGCAAAATGCACTATACAAGATACTGTCATTTCTATCACTAAATCTTTTGACAAGTTGTGATAAGACAAGACAAGACTAATGTACAAAAAGTTACACCAACAAAAGAACGCCCCATTGTGCATCGTAGGCCCTATTTATACAAAATTACTAACTTATCATATAAAGCGACGCGTTTTATAACTCGTAATATAAGAAAATTTCATATGTTACAATAATATAAGAAAAAATATTTAATCAGGACAAAAATTTGAGATTCGTTCTAGCACATTTTTTATTTTAGTCAAACATAATTATCTAGGTATGCTGCACACACACTATATATTGTGTTGTGACGCAACAGATAAGGCAATAGTTTGTGAACTCGGGGGACTAAACAAAATAACGTTAAAGTAAAACGCCTAAAGACGCTTGGTTTAAAGTTAAAAATTCAATATCACCATTTTATTTACGCAGGGTTTCCGCTCGGAGCGCTGGCTATGGATGTATGGGCAAACTTGAGTTTTAAAGCAACGCACTTAATGTCCATTTTACTTTATCGCTGAAATGTTTCGACACTCGAATTCTATCAACGTTGAGAGTCCTACATGTTATATGAAGACGGTGCGCTCCTGTTGGTCGCACGTTGCAACACAACTCAACACATCAGTGTGTCTGCACCTTTAGCCTCGACTGCGATGTATGCGTCGCGGACAATAGCCCCACGACTGCGCAGACCCTAAGTCAAGGGGGATCCACACTGCCAATTAATCCCGATAGGTGGCGCCTAAGCGAACCGGCCATAGAGGGAGAGGTAAACGCTATGATTAAATAAAAATATTGTCACGTAAACTTATAAAACCTCCTTAGTCTTAGTAAGAAACTATGAAGATGACAGCTTGCATTGACCGGACCTCTAGTGGCGCCCTCTGAGATCAGTTTTGCCTGTGGACCCCCATTTATATGGCATGTATAGTCCGGGACAGGTCGACATGGCGATCGGGGTATGAGACGGGAGGACGCCCCGCACACCCGCACGTCACCCGCGCTTGCCCGCACCGGGTTAGCCGTGCGGAAATGCGGGGGGTTCCCTCCCCGATCGCCATGTCGACCTGTCGCGTACTATGGATGATTCTAAGTGAGCTAGTAGTATGTTCACAAAAGACTACATCGATATAAATCTTTGGCGTGTTGAGCAAACCGGTGACGTATGGCATCTAGCACTAACCGGTGACGTATGGCATCTAGTACTTGCCGTACTAAACGCTTTCACTTATTACATTTATATTTTATATTTATATCAATTTTTACATGTACGGCGCCTCGAGCCAACCACAACTAAACCAAACTATAGTGCATCCCTTTCTCTCCACTACGTAAGAAAAGGACAGAGGATTTAGTCCAAGGCGATTATAATCTTTTGACGTTTAACTTGAGATGTTTAGAAGTTTACAATTAAATAAATGCCTTCTCTTAAATAATTGTATGTCGGCTGAACTCACGTGTTTGTCGGCATGTGCCCGAAAGGTTTCAAAACTGGGCCTTTCAATGGGCTCAAGACACTCAAATCGTTACCTTAAAATTAGGGTTACATCATCACCACTTGCCAGCAGGTCTCATTGCAGCCAAGCGCTAGTCTATCAATTTAAAAAAAAACCTATCAAGGAAAATAAGTAAAGTACAAGTTGCTTTAGTTATAGTTCGTCCGAGTCAGCACCACTGGTCATAGAACTAAACCGGTTACATTAAATATAATAATATGCTATATAATAATATGTCAATTCCCTAATACATAGGAGTGCCCCATACTTCCCTTATCTATATGCAATATGTATAACTATCAATAATAATTAATTAAATACAAAAGTACACGGAATATAAATAAATGCATGTACTATGGCAAACGTAGGAATGTTATTTATATTAATAGATTAGATTGGACTTTGGATATTGTAAAGGCATCAACACATTTGCAATACCTCATACTTCCCGGCCGGCCCGGTTGTAACAAATGTGTTACTCAGACGCAACGCGAGACTGCAGCGAACTGCGAACACTAGGACACCAGTGGCGGCGCAACCAATCGCGCTACCAACAAAATGTATACAGCTCTATGGAGGACACCACACCGACATACAGTGCGATTGTCGAATCGCAATAGAAATATCCTTAAGGATCGTGATCGTTACAGTTGATAAATTTGGTACCACGGACGATCGATAAATCGCAATTGGTCATTTCTAAAAATTCAAATGTCTCTTCACGTGCATTAAGGTTGAGACCTACAGGCTACAGAGCGCATATTGATTTTGCTCACACTTGAGACTCTATTAAAACGAGACAGCATTATATCACTGACATAATTCTGTCTCTTTTTAACTAAAACTTAAGTTTGAGCAAAATCAAAGGACATATTATTTGCTCTATGTGTTAACTGTCATTACAGTTCTGCACGCAATCAGTGTTAAAGTTGTACCACACTAACATTGAAAATCGCTGCAGTCACGCTTCGTGTCTGTCAACGCCTTTATCAACAAAATATCAACGTCCAAAACTCGCAATAAATATGAGCATTAACTAACACGAATGAGCGTAATGCTACTAGAGGTCACAGACAATGTTTGGTCGTTTCCGCTGAGATCACAGCATCGAGATCTGTCTCACACCAGCAGCCAGCCGCCTGCTGCAGTCAAGTCATTCATGACGAACTTTCCAGGCTGTGCTCCTTAAGCCCCATTACACACTTAAGCCCGGCAACACGATCGACGGCGACCGTTTAGGGCGATTGTCTAAACCCTGCATCAATCATTATTACAATCTCAATTGTTGTGATTGGCTATTGTTTTGCAACAATGCATTGTGTAGGCAATAGTCATTGAGCGTCAACCAATCAGAGGTGACTGCGATCGTGACATTGTAGCTGTCATTCTACCGCAATCGCGCAGCTGTATTTTATATGACAGTCGCTATTTGTATACGCACGAAGTTGCGGCGACTGCGTGCGTATACTCGCGGCGAGCAGGCGCCGGTCGCCGTCGACAGTTCCCGGGCGACTAGTCGAGCGAGCGTTTGAGTCTAGAAGCCTCATAGATGACGCTGTTCGTGTCCTTGCAAGGAAAATCTTACAATTTAAGTCAACGAACGTTGCGTAAGTAGGCCACTCGGAGTCAATGCCACGTCGTAGACGGGTCATTGACACGAGTTTTGCACGCCATACATTGCAATCACATTAATCAGTAGATAATGCAGCCTAGGGTAGAGCGCGCCCGCCTAGAGGGTTTTTTGTTGTTATGTTTGTAATTGTCAGGACATGGTTTGTATGAAAGTATCTTTTTGGAAAATCCACGGAAAAAGACAGTTCCCGCGAGACGCGGACGAAGTCGCGGGCAACAGCTAGTAATAGATATAGATAGATTGTAAGTAAATAATTTTTAAATACATAATGTATAGTAGAAAAAGTTGTATAAAATATTGGCATGTAATCCGGGACTAACATTAGACACATCGTAGCTACGGCTACCTATACTAGTGTAGGAGGGGCTATCCTGTACGGATATGGACTAAGGCGCCGGTAGAGATGTAATCCGGGACTAACATTAGACACATCGTAGCTACGGCTACCTATACTAGTGTAGGAGGGGCTATCCTGTACGGATATGGACTAAGGCGCCGGTAGAGATGTAATCCGGGACTAACATTAGACACATCGTAGCTACGGCTACCTATACTAGTGTAGGAGGGGCTATCCTGTACGGATATGGACTAAGGCGCCGGTAGAGATGTAATCCGGGACTAACATTAGACACATCGTAGCTACGGCTACCTATACTAGTGTAGGAGGGGCTATCCTGTACGGATATGGACTAAGGCGCCGGTAGAGATGTAATCCGGGACTAACATTAGACACATCGTAGCTACGGCTACCTATACTAGTGTAGGAGGGGCTATCCTGTACGGATATGGACTAAGGCGCCGGTAGAGATGTAATCCGGGACTAACATTAGACACATCGTAGCTACGGCTACCTATACTAGTGTAGGAGGGGCTATCCTGTACGGATATGGACTAAGGCGCCGGTAGAGATGTAATCCGGGACTAACATTAGACACATCGTAGCTACGGCTACCTATACTAGTGTAGGAGGGGCTATCCTGTACGGATATGGACTAAGGCGCCGGTAGAGATGTAATCCGGGACTAACATTAGACACATCGTAGCTACGGCTACCTATACTAGTGTAGGAGGGGCTATCCTGTACGGATATGGACTAAGGCGCCGGTAGAGATGTAATCCGGGACTAACATTAGACACATCGTAGCTACGGCTACCTATACTAGTGTAGGAGGGGCTATCCTGTACGGATATGGACTAAGGCGCCGGTAGAGATGTAATCCGGGACTAACATTAGACACATCGTAGCTACGGCTACCTATACTAGTGTAGGAGGGGCTATCCTGTACGGATATGGACTAAGGCGCCGGTAGAGATGTAATCCGGGACTAACATTAGACACATCGTAGCTACGGCTACCTATACTAGTGTAGGAGGGGCTATCCTGTACGGATATGGACTAAGGCGCCGGTAGAGATGTAATCCGGGACTAACATTAGACACATCGTAGCTACGGCTACCTATACTAGTGTAGGAGGGGCTATCCTGTACGGATATGGACTAAGGCGCCGGTAGAGATGTAATCCGGGACTAACATTAGACACATCGTAGCTACGGCTACCTATACTAGTGTAGGAGGGGCTATCCTGTACGGATATGGACTAAGGCGCCGGTAGAGATGTAATCCGGGACTAACATTAGACACATCGTAGCTACGGCTACCTATACTAGTGTAGGAGGGGCTATCCTGTACGGATATGGACTAAGGCGCCGGTAGAGATGTAATCCGGGACTAACATTAGACACATCGTAGCTACGGCTACCTATACTAGTGTAGGAGGGGCTATCCTGTACGGATATGGACTAAGGCGCCGGTAGAGATGTAATCCGGGACTAACATTAGACACATCGTAGCTACGGCTACCTATACTAGTGTAGGAGGGGCTATCCTGTACGGATATGGACTAAGGCGGCACCTATAACACATTTGCGACATATTTGCGTAGAAACATTACCATCTTTTTTGAAAAAGCCACAGTACAAAAGTCACCATGTATATTTTACACTGCAAAAGTCTCGGTGTATGATTGTACAATGCACAAGTCACTGTGTATAACTTTACACTGCACAAGTCACCGTGTATAACTGTACACTGCACAAGTCACCGTGTATAACTGTACAATGCACAAGTCACCGTGTATAACTGTACACTGCACAAGTCACCGTGTATAACTGTACAATGCACAAGTCACCGTGTATAACTGTACACTGCACAAGTCACCGTGTATAAGTGTACACTGCACAAGTCACCGTGTATAAGTGTACACTGCACAAGTCACCGTGTATAAGTGTACACTGCACAAGTCGGGTAAGAACATGTCATTTTCACGCAAGTACATCGCCATAAATAGTTACATGAATCGCACAGAGTTATTTATTATATTATTCCATACGTTTGTATGCCACATACAAAGATCATACACTACCTAAATATTGGTATACTGCGACCCCATTTATCAATCTCAAATAATTAATTAACGATAAATTTGACTTTTTTACAGTTTTTGCACGGAAAATCTGTCAAAATGTCAAATTTATTGGATTGAAAAATCGGCTCGTACTTAAATAATACATTATGACGTAAGTAAATACGTCAGTTACGCGAAAAAAGAATTGTATTATATAATACGATATTGTGACCAATTCTGATGTACACTAAACCTAAACTAGCAATGAGACTACTAAGGCTGCCTTTTCACGACGGCCGTTAGCGTAAGTCGCACTGCCGTTCCAATTAGGTGTAAAATAAATAAATAATAATAACTTGACCCCCTGACGTTATGTTGGCAGCATTGCCATTATAAAGTAAACAAAGCAATGGTGCCAACATGACGGCAGGGGACACGCTGTAGTGACGCGCAGTGCCGCGCTGTGCGGTATGCAGCATGCGGAATGGTAATGCGGTCCGGCCTTTAAACTATCATGTTTAGGTTCATTTTACTGTGACTTGATTTAGATATTCTGCAGCACTAGAGAAACTAGAAAGTTGAAGGTTTACGTACAACAGAACGAGCGCTATTAGAATACTAAATGCAATAGTTCCCGCGAAGGAGCTCGCCTCTGTCCCTGCGACAAGCACCTCACTGGTCCCACTCGGCGTCGTCGACGCCCTCCATGCTGTCTTGTTCCAGTTTGAGGTCCATCTTCACTTTCGCGCTCATGGATTTCATTATCTGTGACGAGAAATAAAAAATATTTAAAAAACCGGACACGTGCGAGTCGGACTCGCCCACGAAAGGTTCCGCACCACCGTACAAGACATAACACTTATATTATTTTTTATTTACATAGCCGCTATTTTGTTTTTTTACTATTTGTTGTTATAGCGGCGATAGAAATACGTCATACTCCATGCAACTTTCAACTCTTTATCTGTTAGAGTTCACGAGATACAGCCCGCTGACGGACAGTAAAGGCTTAGTAATAAGGTCCCGTTGGCACCCTTTAGGTACGGAACCCGTAATAGTCTAATGATTTTCACTTCGTTGTCTGTCTGTAAAGAGTGTGTAAACCATTTTTCTCAGAATGACCCTTTTTCTCCGGAATAATATGAAATACTCAAGTCTACAATAATTTAGAGCTAGGAAAAAGTTAATGCAATCAAAAGATACAGTGATGCAAGTGGAGGAGCACTCACACTGTCCTGCTTCTCCTTGGGGTCCAGCGGCGCGTGCGCCTTCATGAGGTCGGGCTTGAGCTTGTGTGTCGGCTTCTCTTTGGCGGCCGTCGCCGTCGCCGTCGCCGTCGCCGACACTGGAAACAGATCATTCATATGTCACTCACACAGGAGGTTACTCAACATAGGGACCATCATCATCATCATCAACCGGTACACGTCCACTACTACACGTAGCTCTCTTGTAGGGACTTCCACACGCCACGCTCTTGCGCCGCCGCCAACCAGCGGCTCCCGCAGACTCGTCTGATGTCGTCCGTCCACCTAGTGGGGGGTCTTCTAACACTGCGTCTTCTGGTGCGAGGTCGCCATTCCAGCACCTTGCCCATTGCCACTTCCGCTTCGCAACCCGCTGAGCTATGTCGGTTACTCTACTTCTCCTACGGATCTCCTCATTCCTGATCTCTCTCGCCCGCTGAGTGCCTCTGAGCTGACTGCTTATGAGGCCCGAGTTAGCGACCATGTCTCGGATCCACATGTCACCTCTGGCAAGGCGCTGTTCGCAGACTTCGGTTTACAGACATAGGGGCACATACACGCTTCCATGCCGGGCGGCTGTAAGCTGACGATCTTGGGCGCGACGGGTTTGTTCGCCAGCCACTCCCTCCCCGACTGCCACGGCTCCCACGTCACCAGCGTGGGCGGGAACAGGTCGTCTTGGAATAGCTCGCTCTGGAAACCAAAACATTGCTATTGTAACGTCATTGTCCTGTCAAATAACGAATACAGTCACCTATAAAAGCCCAAAAGCCTTAAAATATTAAAATGTGCTCATGAACAAATGATTACTCAATTTTCAAAGTTAGATAACTATACCGAGTGGGTATCATAACTATACCGAGTGGGTATCATAACTATACCGAGTGGGTATCATAACTATACCGAGTGGGTATCATAACTATACCGAGTGGGTATCATAACTATACCGAGTGGGTATCATAACTATACCGAGTGGGTATCATAACTATACCGAGTGGGTATCATAACTATACCGAGTGGGTATCATAACTATATCGAGTGGGTATCATAATATAAAAGGGCTTTACATGTACATTCATTTTAAAACAGGTTTTATTTATTTTTATGGATAATAGTTTTTGATTTCGCTTTGGCCGCGTACGAAATAAAATAAATAAATAAATCATTTTTTTATTTCAGGCAATGAAAATACAACCCATAACAATATACACACAATATGAAACAGATTAAATTAATATTAAAATTGAATAGAATAAAAACCAGTGTTTCGTTATCGTGCAAAATGTCGAAAAGATACGACTCTAATACGGAACCCTCCGTGCGCGAGGACGACTCACACTTGGCCAGGTTTTAAATGAATATTCTTTACTAAAGTATATACCTTTATCCTGGGCACGGTGAAGGACAGCGGCTCGATGGTCCCGTTGGTGAGCCGCAGCGCGCGCGCGAACTCCACCTGCACAAGTGGAATGTACAGAGAGGGAGATAGCGGATTTGTAGAGCATTGTCTCTGTCGTCGAGACGAGGTATGAGTGACAGAGACAACGCTCTACAAAGCCGAAATACCATTCTAAAGGCCGATGTACATTATTAAATAATTTTAAATACATATCAAAAATTGCGGACCGGCAATAATCAAACCCACGTCTCCTGGGGTCGCGCCCGACGCTCTGAGCACTAGCTACGGCACGCTTGCTGTCTGCGACGAAATTTGTGATATGTATGTTCACTCAGTACTGAAGCGATGTACATTATTTCCTGCCTCGTAAATGTATCTTGGGTTCTGGCGCTTGATATTCAGTTCCCTTCCGAGACTCAAACAACAATTAAACTAGCGGCACGCTATGATGGCCGGTTTGACGTTTGTCCGCTCATGAAGTTCCGTATTAATTGATAACGACTTTGAAGGAAATAATTGTATTACTTTATTGACGATAGTGATGTGCAGAGATTCATAAATTTTATCGAATGTAGTTTTAGGTTTAGGACTCAAAATTTATTTATTAAATTGATTTCTTAAATGTATACAAGTGTAGAAAAATCAGTTTGCACCATTTAAGGGGTGAATGTACTTGTGAATATGAACAATTTTCACTATGTGGACAAACCTCTGAAATCGCAAAAAAATATCAATAAATTTTTAAAAATGGAATCTAATACGATCGTCACATAGGATCGCTGGCTAGCACAACTACTACCTCCGGCAAACTCGCGTCAATGCTCAATGCAAAACAAAGCAGTTTCGAATTGACGTTGCTTCGAAAAGTATAAACTGTCAGTGCAATGCGATTGTGATATAGTTTTGACCTGGCTTTGGATTTCAAATATTGATACTGCATTACTGTTGACCCTTGCTCGTTAATTTGGACTCTGTTCAAGCCCTTTGTTGTGGATTTCGTCGATATGACCGAACGTACGCAGAGAACTGTTCTAAATAGTCAGACACGTGAGTTCCTAATACGCCTTCGTAACTATTTCGATCGTGAAGCTCAAAATGGAGGGCCAATTTTACCTATAACGTCAGTGGTTGAACGCGTAGCTGATGCGCTTAATATTGGACAACGAACTGTTAGACGGATAACTAAAAAAAAATATGGCGAGACTGGCACAGAAGAAAATAAACTTCACACACCAAAAAAGAGAAAACGAGCAAAACCAGTCGTAGGCATCGATAGCTTTGATGCCGATGCTATCCGAAGACATGTTTACGGCTACTATTTACAGAAGGAGTATCCAACAAGAAAAAAGTTGGTGCATTCACTGAAGGAAGCTGGATTATTCTTCGGTGGGGAAAGTTCTTTAACGAAGATTTTGAAGACCATTGGATTTCGATACAAAAAATGTAACAAACGCAAAATATTGATGGAAAGATTTGATATAGCGATGGCAAGGTATACTTTTTTACGGCAAGTGAAAGAAATCAAAAATTGGCAAAATGTTGTGTTCTTGGATGAAACATGGCTTAATGCTAACCATACTGTAGGCCGTTCTTGGAACGATGACACAGCAGCATCTACTTCCAAAGTTCCTGTAGGAAAAGGATCGCGACTTATAATTTGTCACGCCGGAACCATCAACGGGTTTGTCGAAGGTTCTCTCATGGCTTTTGCGTCAAAAACCACTGGAGACTATCATGAAGACATGAATGGAGAAAAGTTTACTGAATGGTTTACCTCAATGTTGTGTAGCCTCCCTGAACCATCTATTATAATTATGGACAACGCCCCATACCACTCGATGCAAATTGACAAGCCACCTGCCCAATCCCAAAAGAAAGCTGATATCGTCGCATGGCTTCGTAAAAATGGCGTAGATGCAAACATGAATATGTTAAAAGCGGAATTAGTACGTCTTTTAAAAGAAAACAAACCAACCAAGATCCGATACGTCATTGACGAAATAGCATTAGAACATGGGCACAGAGTTATACGGTTACCGCCTTACCATTGTGAGTATAATGCGATTGAGTTGGTGTGGGCTCAAATTAAGGGATATGCTGCAAGACACAATACAGAACCCCCATTTACCACAAAAAAAATGCTAAAATTATTAGAAGAAGCTTGTGAACATGTGACTAAAGGAGACTGGGAAAAGGTTGTGAATAGAACTGTTAAATTAATAAGGGAAGATTATGAAAGAGATGTGAAAATAGATAATATTATAGAAAACGAACATATAATTATTAATGTATGTGATGATAGCAGTGACGACAGTGAAAATAGTAGTATGGACGAATCTGATTAATTATGGCCTTTTGTGGCACCTTTTTCGGTATCTTTTGTATTCATATGTTTCTTGTGTGCATATAAAGTATGTATATTCATTTTCGTTCAAATATTCAGTTCGTTCAAATAAATTAAATAAACATATACATTTTTGTTTTATTAAACCTATTTAATCAGGTACAAAAACAAAACTTAATTGTTTTTTGTTCGAGAATAAATTGACATTCCACATCACTATTGTAATGTGTCAAACCGGCCATCATAGCGTGCCGCTAGTGTAGTTGTATTGAATAACACAATTACATGTTGCAATAGAATCTCTCGCTAGAGCTACGCGCCGTGCTCTGTGTGCCAACTGCCAACGCAACTTGAGAGGATATCTCAATTATTTGTTATACGTTCCGCAATTTGCGATTGCGCTGGAACCATGTCTCATTAACATCGAAATGACGTATTTTGACGTCAGCCGAAATAAAAATATACTATCAGCTGGAAACTTCAGTATAGCGCTGACGTCACTAAAATGGCGGTCACGCGCAATAGCATTTTGCGGGACTTATACTAAATATTTCATAAATGTCTGCTTTTGAGGGTTGCCTTACATTATACAGATTTGGGATGGTACCTTTTCGACAGCCAGCAGGTTCTTGGGCAGGAAGGCGATGCCCTGGTGCAGCGTGCTGCAGCGGTGGTGCGACAGCGCGCACAGGAACGGCGGCTCGCACGTCACCTCGTAGCAGTAGATCGTCGAGTCGCCCTGCACGCAAACATCGTCATCAAGAGCAGCTGCTGAGTTTCTTGACGCCTCTTCTCACCGAAATCACAAAGCAAAAGCTCACAAAGTTTGACATTTAATCGCGTTTTATTGTTTAAATCTCCGACTCGAGATAAAGGGCGCGCAAGCGAGAACTATGACCAAGAATTGATGAATAAAGACTAATAAAGAAGAAACAAACTCACCCGTCCAGTCAAGAACAGCGTGTTGGAGTCGTGGTCGATGTGTATGTGCAGGATCGCGGGAGACACGTCGAGGCCCACGGTGCACACGGGCGCGGACAGCTCGCTCGCCTTGTATAGGAGGATCTGCCGCTCCGATACTCTGCCAGAAACTCACCCGTCCAGTCAAGAACAGCGTGTTGGAGTCGTGGTCGATGTGTATGTGCAGGATCGCGGGAGACACGTCGAGGCCCACGGTGCACACGGGCGCGGACAGCTCGCTCGCCTTGTATAGGAGGATCTGCCGCTCCGATACTCTGCCAGAAACTCACCCGTCCAGTCAAGAACAGCGTGTTGGAGTCGTGGTCGATGTGTATGTGCAGGATCGCGGGAGACACGTCGAGGCCCACGGTGCACACGGGCGCGGACAGCTCGCTCGCCTTGTATAGGAGGATCTGCCGCTCCGATACTCTGCCAGATAAACATTACCTTACATTCAATAATATGCATAATGCAGGGTGAAACCAGAACACTAGCAAAAACTTAGCGTTATTGTTATACCAAAACACAATCCAATTTGCCTCATATTGTAGTTTTAGTGATTTAGTATTTTTCAAACCCGCAAAGTATTGCGTGCAACACTCGGGTCAATATGCCCCACCTACGATGCGGCGTTGACTCCGAGTGGCCTACTTACGCAACGTACGTTGACCTCTAGTGTCAGTCAGATGTTTTATTTGCAATATTTCGTAAATATTTACAAATATATAGGATTTTTTTATTTTTTTAGCGTTTTTTTTGTGGTATCATATCAGTGATCATCAGTGCTATCACTTGTGATCATTTTGCGTTCTGGTCACACCCTGTATAAGATGTTACGTAATGTCCGTAACATCCCGGCAAGCTGAGGTCAGTGAGACGTAAAGGGTGATTTGTGGTTACAGCAAAATACGTCACTAATATAATGTAATATCTGGTCGCCTCAATACATAATACATGCTCATAGGCTTGAAACCATACAGAGGCAGTTTCTTAAATACTTAGCTTTAAAGATTTTAAAAAAATTGAATAGTTATGAGGAAGCGTGTACTCGCTACGGTATCGACTCACTGGAACACAGAAGGGAACAATGTGATATGTAGCTACTGCAAGCTATTTGAACCGGCTCAATCGATTGTCCTAGCTTACTCTCAGCCTTTTCATTTAATGCTCAACCTTTAAAAACGCGTCACACGCGCCTCTAAATGTTCCCAAATCTAACTCAAATTATGCGCGAAATTCTATAATTCCACGCTTGGTACGTACTTATAACAATCAGTTCGCTGAGTTTGACTTATTTTACCTATCAAACAATACATTTAAAAAGGAATTAAGAAACTATCATCGTAAAAACACACACACACACACACACACACACACACACACACACACACACACACACACACACACACACACAAGCATACACACACTGTTGTAATTTAATTATTGTATATACCTACATTTATTCTAAATCTATTCTGTTAAAATAGTTTTAATTATAATTTTAAGTAATCTCTTTTGGCCTTCTGTTAGATTTAAATTTAAATAATAATTATGTATTTACGCTGTTGATTACTTTCTAATAAACAAAATAAAATAAAATAAAATATTGATTAAAATCCGTTGCGTAGTTTACATCTCAGCGTACAGAGGGAGGGCGTACAGAGGGAGGGAGTACACGGCCGCGGCGGGAAGCCACTTCGTACTCACTTGTCGAATCCAGTGACGACGAGATGCGTGTCGTGTAGCGCCCACACAACCCTCGCGCCGCGGCTCCCCACGGGGCCCGCGCCTTGCCGTATCGGTTCCGTGGACGCGCGCGGCTTGTATATCTGCAACAACACGGCATTGTCATCACAGCCTTCCTCAGCCAGACACTTCCTGCCAGCCTCTTGAATCCATGAAAAAGCTCTGTTCCAAGTGATAACCTAATGTGAATTATGAAGTATATCCTGGCTAAGGTTCCTCACCGAAGTCCGAAGCTATCGTTAAATGCCAGAGTCACTCAGCGGGCGATGGAGAGAGCTATGCTTGCAGTTTCTCTAAGTGGCAGTGTAGAATGTAGAGGCCACATAGTGTTGGGGTCCCAAGGTGCTAGAATGACGACCTCGCATCGGAAAGCATAACGTTGGAAGACACCTACTAGGTGGACCCCCTACAAGAGACCTAAGTCCGGCAGCCCGTGGACGTCCTTCCTAATAAGCGCCACCACACACACCCGGTCCCACTCAAGGACTTTCCGACTCCAGCGTGAACGTGTATGCCACCACCGCCAGTACCACTTACCCTAACAAATCCGTCTTTGCAAACGGTGGCCAAGTACTCGCCACAGGGCGACCAGTCCATGGCGAATATCTGGTCCGTGTGGCCGCTGAGCGTGATCTCCGCGACGGGCACGTGCTGGCGCAGGTCCCAGATCTTGACGCTGAGGTCGTGCGCGGCCGTGGTGAGCAGGTCGGCGGCCGTGGGGTGGAAGCGCACCATGTAGATCTTGTCGGGGTGCGCCGAGAACGTTCGCAAGGGCTCGTTGCTTGATTCTACGAGACCTGGACATTTTGATTGGTGTCAATACTTTCCAAGGGTTTTTGACTCTAACAATGTGAATTTTATTGTAAAGAAATATAATAATGATGCAGATAATGATCTAAAACGCCACCACGAGTTGCTGAAGGGGTCGAAGTTACAGCGGCGCGGCGCGGGGTGCGACAGCGAGTGAACTGACTACTTCTAGACCCCAGAGTCTATACCACCTCTACTTCCATCCAAATATGGTTGTGAGTGGGGGTAGAAGAGGGTGTGAGATAGGTTTTTTTTAAAAAAATAGCGAGCAAACGAGCAGGCGGGTCACCTGTAGTTAAGTGATCACCGCCGCCCATGATCAGGTGTAAGAGAAGTGAAATGATGGAATGTGGGTAACGTACCGCCCTCGGGTATGATCCACTCCCTCAAGAGGCCATCATCGCAGGCCACCACGAGGCGCTGGTCGCTGAAGGGGTCGAAGCTCCAGTCCTGCAGCGGCGCGGGGTGCAGCAGCGCGTGCGGGTGCAGCGCGGAGGGGTGCGGCGGCGGCGCTGCGGCGACGGACGTGCAGCCCAGCGGCAGTTCCACGACGCCGATGCGGCCGCCGCCGCCGCCGCCGCCGCCGATGGGAACGGCGCAGCGGGTTCCGTTAGCTGGGAAACGACAGACAATTGTTGTAATTTACTCAACTATACTCTATCCACGGAAACAAGTTAGTATTAAGTAATCTCATTCAATAGACAGAGACAAAAATCAATTCCAAATTCAATTCGAAAATGTCTTCAAAAATATTCGAATACATAGTTTTGTTTGTGATTGGTTGGTGCCTCAAAATGGTTAAGTGACTTGGGTACCATAGAAGCCGTTGCACTCTCCGGAGATCTGCCTGCTGATGTTCTTGATGTTCTCCACGTGGGTGGACTTGTGGCCCGGCGTGCCCTTCAAGTGCCGGAACTTCGACACCTTGCCTGCACACACACACAAACACACACAAAATAAATATTCTATTATTCGTTAGCTCTTAACCGCGACCTTACCACGCGTAAATGATGATGCAGAGTTAGGCACTGAACGACAAAGTGGACAAGGCGCATTTGTAGCTTTTGTTGTTCGAACATAGACCGAGTTTGTCTACTTGACTTGCAACAGGCTCATGATGACAGCTGCCGTGCTTGCGGCAGTGCGCCCGAGGGCCACTAGCGGAGACACAATAGAACTGAACACGCGTAGACCGTATTATATATAAATAAATAAATAAATAAAAAATGTTCAATTGAACTTTGACAACGACTTTTGAATCGTCAAGAAAAAGTTAGTGTAAATGCAAAATGCTTACCGAACACCGTGGAGGTCCTCTTAGTGGTGACATTGGGCACTGAGGATCTCTTCTCCTCTCGCTCGGGGCTCTTGCGGGACTTCAGCGAGTCTCTGCGTCTGGAACACGACACGATACTTCATACAGTCGGCCGCTGGAGTCGCCTATACAGAGATGGTATCGAACGGCAGAAAGGACAAGCGCCACTTTCAAAAAAAGTTGCTACAAAAAAATACAAATTTCGAGAAACATGCCTATTTAATTCTCGGTGTTTTGACAGTTCGTGCCTGAAAGGTGCCAACAGAACAGGACCCTATTACTAAGACTCCGCTGTCCGTCCGTCCGTCTGTCTGTCAGCGGGCTATATTTCGTGAACCGTAATAGGTAGAGTTGTAATTTTTACAGGATATGTACCTATTTTTATTGCCACTACAACAACAAATAGAATTAAAATATCAAAATGGCCGCCATGAACATTTCAAAAAATGAAGAATTGATATGTGGTAGAAACTAGATGGCGCTATTCAATCGATAACATTTCATGACGTAGTCCCGAACAAACGTACCGCCGACAATACTCGCACTAACGGAGTTATCTGTAATCTGGCCTATACAAAGAAGTTTCAAGATACAACCGTCGGCCCAGCTGGCGCTACCGATGGCGCACAACCAACCGCTCGGTGGGAGATCTCCCTTTGGTACGGTCGAGCCTGCACATCGTTCCCGTACAGATATTTCTTGTACCCTTTGTGTGCAATCCCGTCTCACACCTGACCGATTTTTCTTTTCCCAGACACGTGGGAGTCCCGAGATGGGGTTGTTTGCATCCCAAATATAGTATAAAGTAGGCTCTAAAAAGCATGTCGTATGTAGTTTTGAATATAGACCTGAGCCATCACTGACCTGAGCGGCGCGGGCGACGGCGGCGCCTCCGCCTCCGCGGCGACGCTGGCGGAGCGCGCCTCGTACGCGCGCCGACGGTCCGCGATGGACTGAATATAGACCTGAGCCATCACTGACCTGAGCGGCGCGGGCGACGGCGGCGCCTCCGCCTCCGCGGCGACGCTGGCGGAGCGCGCCTCGTACGCGCGCCGACGGTCCGCGATGGACTGAATATAGACCTGAGCCATCACTGACCTGAGCGGCGCGGGCGACGGCGGCGCCTCCGCCTCCGCGGCGACGCTGGCGGAGCGCGCCTCGTACGCGCGCCGACGGTCCGCGATGGACTGAATATAGACCTGAGCCATCACTGACCTGAGCGGCGCGGGCGACGGCGGCGCCTCCGCCTCCGCGGCGACGCTGGCGGAGCGCGCCTCGTACGCGCGCCGACGGTCCGCGATGGACTGAATATAGACCTGAGCCATCACTGACCTGAGCGGCGCGGGCGACGGCGGCGCCTCCGCCTCCGCGGCGACGCTGGCGGAGCGCGCCTCGTACGCGCGCCGACGGTCCGCGATGGACTGAATATAGACCTGAGCCATCACTGACCTGAGCGGCGCGGGCGACGGCGGCGCCTCCGCCTCCGCGGCGACGCTGGCGGAGCGCGCCTCGTACGCGCGCCGACGGTCCGCGATGGACTGAATATAGACCTGAGCCATCACTGACCTGAGCGGCGCGGGCGACGGCGGCGCCTCCGCCTCCGCGGCGACGCTGGCGGAGCGCGCCTCGTACGCGCGCCGACGGTCCGCGATGGACTGAATATAGACCTGAGCCATCACTGACCTGAGCGGCGCGGGCGACGGCGGCGCCTCCGCCTCCGCGGCGACGCTGGCGGAGCGCGCCTCGTACGCGCGCCGACGGTCCGCGATGGACTGAATATAGACCTGAGCCATCACTGACCTGAGCGGCGCGGGCGACGGCGGCGCCTCCGCCTCCGCGGCGACGCTGGCGGAGCGCGCCTCGTACGCGCGCCGACGGTCCGCGATGGACTGGTTGCCGCTAAAACATACAATCCGCGTAAATACGACGACCAAGCGGCGGTCGGGGGTGCGATCCCGGGCACCCACCCCCAACGTTAATTAATTAAATCTCACTTGCTTTAACGGTGAAGGAAAACATCGTGAGGCATACATGAGAGTTCTTCATGTTCTCAAAGGTGTGTGCAGTCTGCCAATCCACACATGGCCAGCGTGGCCGAGCCCTTCTCACTCCGAGAGGAGACCAGAGCTCTGCAGTGAGCCGGCGATGGGTAGATCATGATCATGACACTGTACTTCATAGTTTAAACTTTAAAGCCTCATCTTTAAAAAGTTAAAACTTTTGTCACTTACCTATATCTTGAAGATAGCCTACACTCTATCACTTACCTATATCTTGAAGATAGCCTACACTCTATCACTTACCTATATCTTGAAGATAGCCTACACTCTATCACTTACCTATATCTTGAAGATAGCCTACACTCTATCACTTACCTATATCTTGAAGATAGCCTACACTCTATCACTTACCTATATCTTGAAGATAGCCTACACTCTATCACTTACCTATATCTTGAAGATAGCCTACACTCTATCACTTACCTATATCTTGAAGATAGCCTACACTCTATCACTTACCTATATCTTGAAGATAGCCTACACTCTATCACTTACCTATATCTTGAAGATAGCCTACACTCTATCACTTACCTATATCTTGAAGATAGCCTACACTCTATCACTTACCTATATCTTGAAGATAGCCTACACTCTATCACTTACCTATATCTTGAAGATAGCCTACACTCTATCACTTACCTATATCTTGAAGATAGCCTACACTCTATCACTTACCTATATCTTGAAGATAGCCTACACTCTATCACTTACCTATATCTTGAAGATAGCCTACACTCTATCACTTACCTATATCTTGAAGATAGCCTACACTCTATCACTTACCTATATCTTGAAGATAGCCTACACTCTATCACTTACCTATATCTTGAAGATAGCCTACACTCTATCACTTACCTATATCTTGAAGATAGCCTACACTCTATCACTTACCTATATCTTGAAGATAGCCTACACTCTATCACTTACCTATATCTTGAAGATAGCCTACACTCTATCAGCGGAAACAAGGTAGTATAGCGCTTTCTGTTACGTAATCCCATACAAATAACAGAGGCAAAAATGTCAGTGGGCACTAACCATTTTGAGGCACCAACCAATCAAAACAAGGAGACTCACTCGGTAGCCTCGAACATCCTGCGCCGCTCGGCGGTGCCGGGCGTCTTGGGCCGGTAGCCCGAGTCGGAGGAGTTCACCTCCTCCTCCAGGCTTGTGTCCGACTTGCCGTTCGTGTACTCCTCTGTGAACACCATCTGTATTAGCTTTTATGTTTAATTTAAACTTTAATTTTCAAGAGTTCTGTATCCAGAGAAAAAAAGGAACCCTTCTAAGGGCTTCCGACACGGTCAAGCGGCTTGACGTCAAGCGCGTTGGTGTTTGCTTGAGTCAAGCATTTTGAGCGTTTACAACGTCTGCTTGATGCTCGAGTCAAGCATTTACGTGCATGACAATCATAGAATCTGGAAGGTAGCAATTTCTTCTATCACAAAGAAAGGGAAATACATCATAAACCTAGACTTAGACAAGTACCCTATAGAGTTTAATTCGCTTGATGGGCTTTGACATACAGACAGAGTGATCCTATAAAGGTATTTCTTTTCTGTAGAGATACGGAACCCCAAAAGCTGCAGTATCTAGCCGCAAATAGAAAGTAAAATCCAATATGTAGGAGCATACCTTTGTTGGGTGCCACGTCAACATCGCTGGTGGGAGTGAGCGACTTCTCCTTGTCGTCTTCTCTCGCGATGGGAGTCGACGTCACCGGCGTGAGGGGAGCAGGAGCCGACACCGGAGACAACCCTGTACGAGACATCATCATCAGCAACACCATCATTATCAACCGATAGACATCCACTGCTGGATATAGGTCTCTCGTCGCAACTTCCACACGCCACGGCCTTGCACCGCCGCCGCCATACAGCGGCTCCGCAGGCTCGTCTGTCCACCGACCCACGACCGTCCACGACACTGGCCTAGGCGTGGCTGTCTACTCTCACCTGAGTCCGACTTGGGAAGGCCGGGCACGGCGGGCACGGAGAACACTTTGTCGAAGGAGAACTCGTCGCTGCCGGCCGACGCTGAGAGCGGCTTGGGGCCCAGGCGTGGCTGTCTACTCTCACCTGAGTCCGACTTGGGAAGGCCGGGCACGGCGGGCACGGAGAACACTTTGTCGAAGGAGAACTCGTCGCTGCCGGCCGACGCTGAGAACGGCTTGGGGCCCAGGCGTGGCTGTCTACTCTCACCTGAGTCCGACTTGGGAAGGCCGGGCACGGCGGGCACGGAGAACACTTTGTCGAAGGAGAACTCGTCGCTGCCGGCCGACGCTGAGAACGGCTTGGGGCCCAGGCGTGGCTGTCTACTCTCACCTGAGTCCGACTTGGGAAGGCCGGGCACGGCGGGCACGGAGAACACTTTGTCGAAGGAGAACTCGTCGCTGCCGGCCGACGCTGAGAACGGCTTGGGGCCCAGGCGTGGCTGTCTACTCTCACCTGAGTCCGACTTGGGAAGGCCGGGCACGGCGGGCACGGAGAACACTTTGTCGAAGGAGAACTCGTCGCTGCCGGCCGACGCTGAGAACGGCTTGGGGCCCAGGCGTGGCTGTCAACAAAATACAACATTACCGTTCAAGTGCGAGTCGGACTTGCAAACGAAAGGATTCCGTACCATCGTACAAGATATATCATGTTTTAATATATTTTTTGTGATGTAACCACAAACTCACGCTTTTCGTATTTTCCTCTTTACTTGTGCTGTAATACTTTGCTGCCTGTCAAATGTCATGGTTCTAGGGCTACGGGAAGTACCCTATAGATTTTTAATCCCTTGACGGTTTTGACTAACAAAGTGATCATATCAAATCCTAAAAACAAGCAGTTGTACGTAAAATAACTAGGGACAGCGCGAAAGCTCGAATATACGTGCGACTGACCTACTTAGGTACGGGACCCAGAGAACAAAGGAGGGATATAGGAGGAGGAAGGGGGATACTCGTGTGTGTTATCTAACCGAACATTACCTTGTAACCGGAAATAGGTACAGCCGTGGTCCTGGGCTTGGGTTTGGGCGCCTCGGAGGGCTCGTCCGCAGAGCCCGCCTCCGAGATGGAGGAGCGCGGCAAGGGCTTGGGCACCTGCACCGCGCCACCGTTCATCAAACTGTTGCTCCTGGACAACGACTCCGACGAATCCGAACTTTCCCTTTTTTCCAGGAACTTTTCGGTTTTTTCGAAATTCTCTTTGGTCTTTTCGGAAACTTCAACGTCATCTTCAAGTTTCTTTTCAGAATCGTGTCCGTTGTCAATGATTGTCTTGTGGAACCCGTTCTCTTTACAATAATCTTTTGGCTCTGGTTTCTGTCTCTCCATTCCTTTTATTAAATCTTTGACGTTGACGAAGTCTATTCGGTCTTCGTCTTTCGGTTCTTGGGCTCCTGGTTTCTGAGCCGGTTTCGATGGTTCCTCGATCTGTTGGGTCACTATCGGTTTCGGTTCGGTTTTCTTCAGGGGTGGCATGGACAAAATCGCTTTGACTAATTCTTCGAGGTCGCCCCTGTGTACCTTCGACAATATATTAAGCTATTATAGCAAACTGATATCTGTCTTTCAATTAAAGCAAAAAAAATTGTAATAAGCAGTTTAAAAATAAATACAAACCAAATGGAAAAGCAACAAAAACCAAATTTACTCACCCTCTCTGTTATAAACCCAAACTCATACAAATCAAAACTAACTACACAAAAACTACGGACACACACAACACAAAAAAAATTAAATCCCGAAATATGTAACAAAATCACCGTTAATAGAAAGTAAAATTATAATACGTATATAACCAGTATTATTTCACCGAACCAATAAACACATGCCCTTCATTATTTATTTGTAATCAAAATCAAATAAAACGAATTCAAACAATATTATTTTTATTTACAAGCTACTTAGCGCCCAATCCAATCTCTGGTCGCCACTAAATTTTAGAGTATTCGCATCTTTTTCTTACTAGTGTAATAAGAAAAGGACATACATACTTTAATTTTAAACTGTCACACCTGGTGACTTCGAGGTGCCAGTCTCGAGCGACTGCTCTAGACTCTTGTAGTATTTCATTTAAAATTCTTTTCCGTCCTTTTTAAGCAATATTAAAAAGAAAAAGTTGCAAATACCTAAACATACTTTAAAGAAAAACATAAGAATTGATACCATTGTCAGAATAGATTTCCGTAACCTGACCTCAACTAGGTAAAAATCATCGCAAGCATACTATAGTGGAATCAATAATTCACTGAACTAAAATGACAGGTCCTAATGTCACTTTGTAAAATAATGTTGTCATATTTATTTTAATAGTATGCTCCGTTCGATTGTGATTCGATTGCGATGTTCCAGTTCGATTGTACTATGAAATATTAATTCTATAAAGATATTATATTTAAGTGTTAGTAGGTAATAATAATAATAACTATACATTGCAATATAAGTAGATTTAATGCAATTATGCAAAATATATAATAATAATAATAACTATACATTGCAATATAAGTAGATTTAATGCAATTATGCAAAATATATAATAATAATAATAACTATACATTGCAATATAAGTAGATTTAATGCAATTATGCAAAATATATTCAAATTAATGAACAACAAAGAGGCATGTATCCTTTCTTCTGACACACAGATTATTTGTTGTTATAGTAGCAATAGAAATACAAATTTTAGAAAAATTTCAACTCTGTACCTATTACGATTTACAAGATATAGCCCACTGACAGACAGACAGATGGAGTCTTAGTAATAGGGTCCCGTTGGCACCCTTCGAGTACAGAACCCTAAAGAAGTCAAATTCTCTCTTTCTCTTTTTTGTATGCACGCCAGCAATACGGACGTCAAATCATTGTGACGTCACATGTTACGGATACAGCTATCCTTACCTATCTATATAAAACCCAGGCATCGCCGGGGGAGCTAACATGTCGTCTAGCAGCCCAGCTACGTGTGGAAATATGCCATCTCATCACGTTCCGGCACATAGAGTCATCAAGGTCTGCAGCCACCTCTGTACGTGATCTCTGGTGCTAACCGACCACAGAACGGTAGAGGGGAAATCGATATAAAATCGATAGAGTTAGTTTTAAGGGAGCATTAATCTAGCATAAGTAGTATTTGTAATTTAGATAAGATATAGTTAAGTAAAGGCCTTCGTGTCCCAACGTCGACACGAATGTCCTAATTAAATCATTTTCGTAACCAAAAAGGACTTCTGCCTTCAACCCCCGCTCCAGGTAGCCGCCCTTACGTAACTGGCGCAGTCGGTAGGATAGTCCTGGATGTTCAAGGTCGTCGTGGTGCATCCCCTAAAAGTCAGGTCAACGCCGTCAAGTTCCTTGTCAGGACTACAGAACCTACGAGGAGCAGCTGTCATAGGAGCTGTCGCTGAAGACTTCGAGTCATACTGGAAATCGATGGATCGAAGTTCGCCAGTGACTTTGGTTTTGTAAGTACATGAAATCCTTTTTATTGGTTGTTATATTAACTTTTGCGCAGGGTACTATAATTTTATAACTAATACGATTTTTTTTTATTACGATTTTCACCCGCGTAGTAGATACATTCATTTTATTGAGTTTTGGTATTTTAATTATTTGATACCTTTAGGTAGGATGGTTTAGAATATATAAAAAATGACGGAACTTAGCCAAGTAGATTTGTTAGATAGAATAAATAAGTCACTTAAGTTTTTACCGAATTATGATGGAAATTCTTATACTTTAACGAGATTTATTAATTTAGCCGACCAATTAGTGCGCTCATTTTTAAATCCAGGTCAAGAGTATGAGCTTTCAAACCTTTCCTTGATTAGCGGAATTCTTAATAAAATTACCGGATCTGCAGCAAGAACTATATCAGCCTACGGAATTTCCGATGATTGGAATAAAATTAAAGATACATTAGTTAACAGTTTTTCCGATTACCGAGATGAAATAACCTTACTAACAGACTTATCATATTTAATTCAAGGTCCAGATACAGTACAAATATTTTACGAAAAAGTTCAAAATTTACTCTGCACACTTATTACGTATGTAGAGCTACACGAAACTGTCAAAACTACTGTCGAAGTAAAAATAACACTCTATCAAAAGTTAGCCCTTAAAACGTTCTTAAAAGGTTTAAGAGAACCTTTAGGGTCAAGAGTAAGGTGTATGAGACCCCCCACGCTGCAAACTGCTCTTGAATTTGCCAAAGAAGAATTAAATATAATACATCTACAGAACAGAACTAAATTTTTTCAAAATTATCATAAGCATACTCGTAGACCTTATTATTTTTATTCACAGCGAAATTATTATAGTGGTACGAATTTCCCTTCTAGATCACGAAAATACTCAATGTCCCAAAAACACATTCCTTCAGAACCTCAATACCCTTCAAGCACTTATATCCCATACCAACCTCACCCTGATTCAAAAATTTGCCCACAGGTGGACTTAAATCTACACAGTACACTGGAAACTCCGGAACGTAAAATTCCTGTGTATAATAATATATCGGACCAATATTATAATTCCCAACAATACGTGCCGACCCGGTGTGAAAATGAAATTGACACCGTTGCTGACGATAGGCAGAATTACGATTTCATAATATCACGTTTGCCCATAGAACAGTTAAATGCAGAGGAGACAATGAATTTAATTAACCTTTGTAAAGAATTTCCAGATGTATTTATTTCTAATATAGGTAATTTAACTGTCGATTTCCGACAACTTAATAAATTAGATAAAAAGAATCCGAGTGATTTTACCAACTTTCTGGATAAAATCGGGAGGTCTTTGTACTTTACGACTTTAGATATACAAAATTCATATACAATTTCCGAAGATCTTATGGACAGTGTCCTTCAAGGCCTACCAAATTGTACAACCCTTTTTGACAAAATTGTAATTTTTTCAACATCCTTACAGGAACACATACTCAATTTGCGAGATTCGTTCGAACGATTTAGAAACTTCAATTTAAAAATCCAGTTAGATAAATCTGAATTTTTCAAACGCGAAACGCCATTCTGTCACATGTATTCTCCAGATGGTATAAAACCAAACCCACATTATGTTTTACATATTTTAAATTACCCATTACCTAAAAATCGCCAGCAGATTAAGGAATTTTTAGGCATCCTTGGCTTTTACAGAAGATTCATACCCGACTTCGCAAGTGTGACCAAGCCTTTAACATCGTGCTTGAAGAAAGGAGCGAAATTAAATTTTGATTCAGAATTCGTCAATTGTTTCAGACAGTGTCAAATTCTTGTTAAAAATATGCCTATCCTAGCATATACAGATTTTGGAAAAGAATTAAATTTAACTACATACGCATCAGAAACCACTTTAAGTGCAACGCTTACGCAAGGCCCTCTTGGCGCCGATATGCCTATTGCCTACTCTTCCAGAACTTTGAATGATAGTGAAACTAAATATCCAACGAATAAAAAAGAACTTCTTGCAATAGTCTGGGCCACAAAATACTTTAGGCCGTATCTTTTTGGTAAAAAGTTTAATTTGATTTCTAATTTTCAAAATTTACCCAAGGTCAAAGAATTAGGTCCACGTATTACGCGATGGAATTTAAAGTTAAGTGAATACGATTATACAATTATTAATAAAAAGGCTTCAGAAACGAACGCGGATACCCCGTTAAATAAATCTAGGTCCGTTAATCATTTGGAAAAATCAAAATTACAGGCAAAGTCACAGGAAAAGCCGAGTTTAAGTCAAATTAACACTAAGCATACGAAGGTACAGAATCCTACTTCCAAAATTCCTAACCAAACCTCGAATTTCCAAAACCATACTATACATTTATATACACGAAGGAAAATTCGCGGTCCCTTTACAAAATCACGTTTTAAAAGACAGGTAATAAAGTAAATTAATTAGATAGGTATGTGCAATTCTTTCCAGACATTAAATTACAAAGATATAGAATTTGTCTTTTCACACGATCAAGTTTCAGCCAACCGATAGGACTACTATATTCCTATGTTTTACCAAGAACTATAACACTATATTATCTTTAAAATAATTAGTTTTTGCAATTAGATAATTATTTCAACACATATATACATTCTTTACTATAGACCTTTTACATTTTAGCATTTATTATTTCTTCTAAATTATAGCAAAACTAGGTGTACCTACCACTAATCGGAAAAAGTTAAGAAAGCTCTTACTTGTGTCACATTGTGACTATAGAATAATGAGCAAATTTAGCATAAAGTAGGTATACCTAATGCTCACTTCCTGTAAATTTTCGTGCCTTGAACCGAAAATATGCAAGAACCTACATCATTCCCAGATCAAAAGTAAGTAGAAATAGTTAGATCATTGATAACTCAAGGTACTTACCTACACCTTATTCAAAATTATGATATAATTTTAAAATAAAGTTCTTTCTAAAAGTAAGTAGGTATATAATAAGTCATAGTTACCTATCTAGTTATAACGAGTAGACATTTAGCTTATCATTTTACAGAATTCATGCAGTTGTAGTCCTTAGGTTTCTTTTTACATTACATTTAGTTCAGATTTTTTTATCAATTTAGCTTGAATTAATTAGTACATTCTGTCAATTATACTACTTTGCTTTTAATATACCTATCGTAGTAGTTATAGTCCCATATGCACATTTTTATCTCAACCAATTCTAAGGTTTTCATTTACATTGAGGCTGAATGCCCGAAGGTCAGTTCTTCAAAACTACGTGAGCAGAAAATATCACTCACTGAGGAACCAATTTATCCGGAGAACACATCAACTACTGTTACAGGAGATAGATGAAACGTGATAATCCACGCCTATCTCTCTGTCTAAGGAGGCTCAGAGAAAGCAGCTCAACCATTATCCATGAATTAAGAACTACTTCAATACTACCAGTATGCCGCAATATTCGGCTTCACTTTCAACGGTACGATTCGATCAGCCCATTACAGATGCTTCATCTTCACGAACGAAGTCCAGCAGCAGCCCTCCAGACTGAGGGTGGAAACCTCCGAGGACGTTCCGGCGACATTTCCGTTAAAATTACTACAATGGTCGCCGCACTGAGGGTGGAGGTGTTACGGATACAGCTATCCTTACCTATCTATATAAAACCCAGGCATCGCCGGGGGAGCTAACATGTCGTCTAGCAGCCCAGCTACGTGTGGAAATATGCCATCTCATCACGTTCCGGCACATAGAGTCATCAAGGTCTGCAGCCACCTCTGTACGTGATCTCTGGTGCTAACCGACCACAGAACGGTAGAGGGGAAATCGATATAAAATCGATAGAGTTAGTTTTAAGGGAGCATTAATCTAGCATAAGTAGTATTTGTAATTTAGATAAGATATAGTTAAGTAAAGGCCTTCGTGTCCCAACGTCGACACGAATGTCCTAATTAAATCATTTTCGTAACCAAAAAGGACTTCTGCCTTCAACCCCCGCTCCAGGTAGCCGCCCTTACGTAACTCACATGTCAATATTTCATAGAAACACGCATACTAAGTGTTCGTTGTTTCAAAAGTTGTGTGTGTTTAAAAAGAATCGTTGTCTATCTGTACAAACTGCAATGTTCGTTTTTTCTTGATTAATAAATTGTTTATTGTTTCTTCGCAAATGGGAAAAAAGTACTATACAAACCTCGGCCGAAATACCAATTATCGACATCGTTTAGTTTAAAAATCTTCGCGTCGGCAAATGCTTTATTTCCGGCCTGAACAGTATCGTACAAATTATCTCTCAGTACAATCCGACAAAAAGGAGATCATTACTAAGCATCTAAGCATACTAAGCATCATTGCTATCTATTTAAAATATTTTTATATCGATAATAATGAACACAATTGGGAAGTTTCAGTAAATAACAAAATATGTGTGTTTAATCGATGTAATAAGTGAGTGATGGATAATCGATTTTTTAATCACAACACTATTTTTTTTTTTCATTAGAAACTGTTAACACTGTAAACGTCAGTTTAGTTCACTGAATTTTTGATTCGACTTTAAATATATCAGCGACATTTGAAGGTCTATCTTCAAATAAAAATTATGATTTTCATACCTCTGTACCTCCTCTACCTACACCTGGGTTAAGAAACCTTTTTATATTTACTTACTTACAAGTAACTCCTGGCGGTAAGTGATGATGCAGCCTAAGACGGTAGCGCGCTAACTTGGAAGGGATGTGACAGTTTTTATTACACCCGTAACCCTTATCAGTTTCTACAAGGCATAGTACCGGATCGCTAAATCGCTTGGCGGCACAGCTTTTCCAGTAGGGTGGTAACTAGCTATGGCCGTAACCTTCCACCAGACCAGACCAGACAATTTAGAAACTATAAATTTCTAAATGGCCCCTGCCAGGAATCGAGCCCGAGACCTCCCATTCACAAGACCACAACACTGACCAGTGCCAGGGAGATCGTCAAAAATGTTTTGTTATACCAACTTACATCTGGGTTAAGAAACCTTAAGTGGATTGGATGGACAAGGCGCCTCACCTGAGTACAGTTGTTGGCGTTGGGATGCAGAGAGATGCTGGGCACGGGGTGGTCCTGGTGCTCGAGCCACATCGGCGCGCTGACGTAGGTGACGGCTCCACTGGTCTCCGGGTACAGGTCTGCGTGGTACTCGCGGTAACTCTGCAACAAGGTTTCCTTTGTACTCGTAATACTCAGAGTTATTTTCCTATTTAATGTGTTGGGTACAGGCATGCGTTTGCCTGCTCGCAAAGGAAGTCCTTAATAAAGCGAGCCTACGAGGCCGAGTGCAGCGAAGGGGTGAGCGGTGACCTCCATAGCGAAACAAAGGTTGAGTGAGTGAAGCTGAATGAAAGGACGACGAAACGAGTCTCTCTCTTACCTTCCTAAGCGCAACATGGGCATACCAGTGTAATAGATACCTTCCTGGGCACTTGGTACATGATGGGCACAACGGACGAGCCAGTGAGCTGCAACACGCGGTTCACTTTCTCCTCCATCACTCGCAACGCTCGCTTCGGCACTAAGCACGCACCCTTAGTTTGTTCGCCTGAAGCAATAGTTACCTTCCTGGGCACTTGGTACATGATGGGCACAACGGACGAGCCAGTGAGCTGCAACACGCGGTTCACTTCCCCCTCCATCACTCGCAACGCTCGCTTCGGCACTAAGCACGCACCCTTAGTTTGTTCACCTGAAACAATACCGTGACATTTTGAAACAAGGTAAAGGCAACTTCAACTTTTATAGCAACAAACTTGAACTCTCTACCTATTACAGTTCACGAGATACAGCCCGCTGACAGACAGACGGGCGGAAGAACAGCAAAGGCCCTTAACCCTAGGGTCCCTTACCCTAATATATTATGTACAGAACATGAACAAATGTTACCGGAATGCCGCAGCCCCTCAATGAGGTAGGGCTCGCGGTCACTCAGCTCCATGTAGAGGATGGTGGTGTCTCCCTTGCCGGCCAGGAACAGCATGTTGGTGTCGGCGTCGAACAGCGGCATGAGCACGCCGGTGGAGCAGTCCAGCTCCAGCGTCTTCTGCGTCTGCGACAGGTTGCGGATGTCGCGGATCATGATCTGTCGCAACCTCGCCGAGTCGAAACCTGGGAACCAATCAAAGGACCCATACACACTTTGCAACTTTTGGAAGCTTTTTATTTGAAAGCTATACATTTATAGTGTACGGGGGCGATGTGCAGGCTCGACCGTACCAAAGGGAGATCTCCCACCGTGCGGTTGGTTTGCTCGGTAGCGCCAGCTGGGCCGACGGTTTTGTCTTGAAACTTCTATATATAGTCCAGATTGCAGAAAACTCCGTTAGTGCGAGTACTGTCCGCGGTACATTTGTTCAGGACTACGTCATGAAATGTTATCGATTGAATAGCGCCATCTAGTTGCATCTGTGGCAACCGCCACAATAGTTTCAACGGTGTCCATTTTGATGACTTTCTTGAAACTAAATTTAGAGTATCTGCATCTTTTATAGGATGGATAATGAATTATAAATTAAAGACTAAAATTTTAGTGCTATTCTACAAAAAACATTATGCTCAAAGCTGGCACCTAACGAACGTCACGAGGTTTGACAGACTTAAAAGTTAAGTTTGTCTGTCCTTTTCTTATTATATCAGTAAGAAAAAGATGCACGCCACTTGTACTCACCAGTGGTAAGGATCCTGTCAGTGTCGCCGAGCCACACCAGGCGGCTGTCCTTGATGTTCTGGTGGCTGTTGGCCACGCCCAGCACTGGGCTGGCGGCCCGCGGGTCCACGATGCGCACTTTCTTGTCCTTGCACGAGGTGGCCACCAGCTTGCCGTCCTTCTTCCACGACGTGGACTGGATCACTTCTGTGTGATCCCTGTTTACTGTAACAACAATTATATTGTTTTACCCCAGAATAGAATAGAATATAAATATTTTTAATTGAATTAAATTTACTTTTAGTATAATTTTAAATTGATTAGAATTATAGTAGTAGTAGTAATAATTAGGATATTTAGTTGTTAATTTTTTGTAGAATTCTATTTAATTATAATAGTTTTTTGTAGTTGATAGTTAAAGTATTTAATAGTTTTAAGGTTGTTGGAAAACAAATACCAACAGGGCATTTCTATTAAAAAAAATCAATTTTACTTTTACAAGTACTTTGAATCCTCAAATGAATGTACCACTGGTTTGGTTGGAATGCCTTTCCTACCGAGAAGAATCCAAAGATTTGATACATTTACTATGCTGTTCCTAGATAGCTAACATTCAAGCTGATCCTACTAAACATAACTATCCATCGAAACAACGGGTATTTGAATTTTTTTGCAAACATAATTTAGTTTAAAGTGTAACAATATTATTGTCTTGATTGATTGGATCTGACTCATTGTATAAGCCCTAAGTTGCTAATGCGCGTGGCCGCCATTTTATTGACGTCAGCACTAGACTGAAGTTTCGAGCTGATGGTATATTTTTATGTCGGCTGACGTCAAAATGACGTCATTTCGATGTTAATGACACATGGTTCCAGCGCAATAACAATTTGCGAGACTTATTAGCTTGCGCTTGCTTTACCATTGTATGCTTGTGACAATATACTCACCAAAGGCCTCCTTCTGCTGCGTCAGATCCCACAGAGCCAGCTCGTGTCCCGACGCCACGTGTATCAGTCCATCTGCCACCGGGTGGAAGCCTACGTTCTCCACCCGGCGTTGCTTCTGTGACAGAGTGCACTCTGGAGTTGTCAGTGATTCCTTGAGACCTTCTGGTGGTATGTGCCACACTTTCACCTGGAAGAAGTTAGTTAATTTATAGACTACTTGGCTGCAATCAGACCAGCAGGTCAGACCTGCTGGCAAGTGACGGTGCAGCCTGGGACGGAGCGTGCTTTTCTAGAACATGCGTATTCACTCTTAACTTGGAAGTAATATAGAAATGTAGGTACAGAAATAATGCAATCCTTGCATCCCTCCAGTTGTTTCCTACAAGAGTTGCATGCCTGCCGTGCACCAAAGTGTACAAGATCATGTTTTGTGATTTGTATGTGGACACAAGATACTCACTATATTGTTATAGGATATCAGTTTAACAACCTTTTAACTAGGATGGGACTAGAAAACAAAAACCTAAATACCATTGATTGGAACTTGAAAACTGACAGACTTAAACACATTCTTTATTTAACCCCCTCAGGGGACTACTATTAACATTTCAAGTATCTAGCCCCATTAGTTTATGCTGTGCATCAATCAATTAGTCAGTCAGTCAGGACTAGTTTTCTACAATATGTATAGATCATAATTACTTGTCTCACAGAATGTTTAACTAATAACATTTCCGAGATACATCTTTCAGCAATAGAGAGGTGAAAATATTAGCTACGCTCCACTCCACATGTAGGCCGGCAAAAATGCGCTAATCCACTTGCTACCTCACATTCATATATATATAATGCTAATGGGAACACTTTATTAATTAATTTAAAATCTGAAATGTAACAAAAAGCTTAGTTTTTGAATTTCTCACAATGTTTTAGTTGGGTACATAATATATTGAACTTTATGAAGAGAACCTAATATGCAAAATCTCCTGTTTCTAGACCTGTCAGTTAGAGTTTTATGTTGATATGTCAGTGAGTCAGTTGTTCACTTATATAAAATATAGAATTCCATCTAGTCACAAGTTTTAAGTTACAGTCGGCAAGAAAAAATGTCAGTTTATATTACTCGCTAAAGTCAAAAAAACATGAGGTCAGGAGATAAGTACCATAAATTACAAAATCTTTATAATACATCATTTGCTTAGAGATAGAGCTTGATTGAGGCTGTAAAAAAATAAAATTATTGAAGGAAAGCCTCACGAACCATCTACCTACACTTCATATTGTTTTGTGACTCCACATTGGCACCTCATTGGCACCGACTCCAAAAAATATTACTATAGAACTACAATTACTCTTGTGTACATAATATATTGGTTAATAAATTAAATTATTTTTTACTTTTTAGTGTTTGTAGTTATTGAAGTCGTTTTTTTTTTTGAAATTTTTTTATATCACAATTTTTAGTGGCCCCATTTTACTAAAATATGATATGCCTGGTTAAAACCCTACTGTTTACAAAGCTATTACACTGATCGCGAGCATTTTACTCTTATCCGTTGAGGAGTTCCGTTCTCCATCTCAGAAGATGTTCATCAGATCTTTACCAAATTAAAATGGGACCACCTCTGAAGTATGTCCTACAAAACAAAAAAAGAATCATCAAAATCGGTTTATAATTGACGGAGTAATCGCGTAACAAACATACAAAAATAAAATAAGATTAAAAAAAAAACATACAGTTGAATTGATAACCTCGGTTAAAAAGTCGGTTAAAAATGAGTACTTACCAAAGAATCCTGAGATCCAGTCAAAAGCAACCCGTCATGAAATGGGGAAAATTCCATGTCTGTAATAGTGTCAGAGTGTGCGTGCAGCAAAGGCATAGTTTTGCTCTTCCTACCACAGTCGTCCAGCGGCAGAACGGCCATACTCGACCCCACATGCTCCCAGTTGAACGCCATGAAAGCGGCAGACGCGCAAATATTGTTCCCGTATGTCTGATATGAGCCTACGCACACATCCCTTATGCATGCTTCCGGCTTAGGCACAATGGGTGCAGCATTTTTATACTTAGAGGCTTTAAAACGCCAGGCCATCGTGGGCCAATTTATTAAAAAGTTATCAGTCTTTTTCAAAATGGAATGTAAACTGGCCTCAACGATCAACGAGAGGCAGTCGACCTGAAATAGATTTAATATTTTAAGTTTCAACACCATTAACATTTCATTTCAGGCGATGTAATTTATAGCTTTAGAAACTCTGGAAAGCGACGAATTTGTTATTATAAACGCACTTCTAGTTTAAAATAGAAAAGTATAACATTTCGTGAATAAATTACGGTCAAGTCAGCGAAGACAAAAATTATCAAGAGGAATATTATCGTAAGTTTTCTGTTATCATGTTTAGTTAAAGCTTACGTTATTGTTTCACTTATCACCACACATAACTGTTTAACGAATACCTACCTAACATAAAAGAGTTTATTGAAAATTCTAAACACTTTGTTTTGAATAACTTGACCGGAGCGCGGCCGGAAACACACGAAACTGTACAGAGTTCTATTTGTTTAACTAAACTTTTTAGTTAATTACGTAAGCACAATCGTTTATGATAAAATCTCACGTTTATCTCTTACCTTTACGAGATAAATCAATCAGAAATTCGATTTCCGCTAGACACTCCCCCTAAACGTCGGCCATTTCAATTCAAGCGACATTTTCGGATCGATAATAATGAGTCGATGACACCAAAACAAAGATAATTTTTTGTTGATTTTCTATGTTAAAAATTGAACAAAAAATATCATTAAAATAAATATATTACAACAAAAAGAAAATCCAGTCAATTCGCTTATAAATGCTTAGAAATCCACAACTTATTTAAAATTAAATTTTTCTCATTTGAATATATTTTTTACAGCTGGCAATAACCAATGTCAAAATCTATTCTAAAGATTCTATACTGTGGTCTATGTCTATACCAAAGAACTTGGATGTACCATGGATGTAGGTAGGTACCCTACATTCAATGTACTCTGTGGTAGGTACCTATACAAGACCTATACCTTTTATCTTTTATTTCTGGTCGGTGACCTATACTAGACTAATTTGGACACATTTTGGGCATGCTTCGCACATAATACATTTACTCCAAGGAGCTGTCAGCTGATGCTTCGCTATGGCATGCTTGCTTGACGGCTGTACTTAGATGAATGATTACGGCAACACGTTATGGTTACCTCTATATATACAATCTCTATGCGGCTGTACCTACTTGACGTAGCCTGGAAATGTTGCTCGACTAAAATTGCTTGGCGGAAGCGGGAGCCGGAAATAAATAATGTCAATTGATGTCAATTGTCATAGTCCATAGTCATTTCCAGGAGGTTGTGTTGTGGCTGCAGGGGTTCAATCCCGGACACGCTTCTCGAACTGCTGTGCGTTTTAAGCAATTAACAATTAAATATCACTTGCATTAATTCGTAATCTCAGGCGTGCCAGTTTCCTGACGATGTTTTCCTTCACCGTAAGGGTCGTGATTCGTGAATATGATCAATCTACATAATAATGTGAAAAAATCACATATATAAAAACATGAACACGATCGGAAGCGGCCATAGAGCAGAAACAAAGAGGAGATGTTGTATTAAGATTTCCCTATGAAATATCGAGTGACATTTTGCGGGGTGAGGGGTTGTGGAACGCCGCCCACTTCTCAATTTTCCATCTGCGGGTTAGTAGCAAAACTACTCGCTTAGCGACCTAACATCGATATATTGATGTCACTACATAGTTCAGCTATCTCACACTAGATGTCAATAATCTAGAACTATTTTAATAATTACGTATAAAATTACTTACAAATGAAATGTGATACCATTCATAGCATCAGAACGTCTGTCTGAATAACTTTGACACGATAAAACACAACACTTCATCCTTTTGTTCTCAAAAACGCGAAAACACACCGATAATACGAGTCTCAATATATGTGAACCTGACGAACGCAGACAGCATACTAACTAAGGCCCCGCCCACAGTGATGACGTCAGGACCTAGTTGAAAATCACAGTGCACAGTTGCTTAGGCCAACTCCTCTTTGTTTCTGCTCTATGGAAGCGGCTGTCATATAAAACGTACGTATTTACGCGTGTGTACTCATTTGATTCCTATTTTGACGTATGCGTGAAAGTATAAGTCCCGCAAATTGCTATTGCGCTGGAACCATGTCTCCACGTATGTCGCGGCGGTCAGCCTGTACTATTTAGTTATAAAGGATGTTCCAGTAAATAAAACATATCAGTATCGAAAGTGATCATTTTATTAATTGCGAGTATTACAACAATTTAGTTTCTTTGGTGATGTTTTTATTCTATGATCGATGACGCAAACAGATGAAGTAGTAATCATATCAGATCCAATGTTGAATTGTAACATTTTGATAACTTTATCATTAATTGGATTGGTACTCCTTATGAATCATATCTGTCGGGACTTTTTATTTAGTTTACTTATATAGTTTATTTATTAATCATTGCCTAGAGCATATGCCATACAGGGCCTTATTAAACACTAGCTGACCCGCCCCGGCTTCGCTCAGGTGGAGTATTTCGGACTGGGAGTGTCATCGTGAAACAGTTGCTTGATACCTAAAATATCAATTCACTATCAGAAATTCTAAAATCCCCACGATTTAGGACTTTAGTACTTTGCAGCATCAGGATTGAGGAGTTAGGATCCGAAGTTCAATGATGTAGCCTATGCTTGGTACCTAAATTAAATTTGCATCATCCGCAGTTACTGAACCATTATAGTTTAGGAGTGCTGTACCCTACATCATCAGGGTTGAGGAGTTGGGACTTGAAGTCTGAGAATAAGGTCGTTGCTTGGTACCTACAATATGAATTCACTATGAACAGTTCCTGAATCTTGATAACTCAGGCGGGCAGTAACCTTGCAGCATCAGGATTAAGGAGTTGAACCCAGAATTTTTTATGTGACCACCACGAAAACTTTTTTGTTGATTTAAAAAAAAATTGCAAATCAGTCCAGAAACCTCGAAAAAATCGATGTAGAAAAAAGAACCACCTCCTTTTTGACAGTCGATTAAAAACCGATGACCTTGAAATATTTACGGAACAATCTTTAAAATATCCCCTTTCTAACAAAAAAGAATGAATGAAATCGGACTACGCGTTAATGAATTACAACTCAGTATACATTTTAACTTTCATCCCCTCTCCTACGGGAACCATGCTGAATTTCGGGATAAAAAGTATCCTATATTCTTCCTTATAGTATTACCTCAAATCGTACCAAGTTTCATTGGAATCCATTCAGTAGTTTCAACGTGATGCGCGGCCGTGATACAGACAGACAGATAGACAGACAGACAAAAATGAAAAAAATAAATTTTGGGTTCAGTATCGATTATAGAGTGCCCTCGAAAAAAAAATTTCAAAATATCTTCAATGTACAGAATTTGACCTGTTACAGTTTTATTATAAGTATATAGATTGTCCAAGATATTTTAAGACAGTACATACGATTTCACTTTGAAATACATTTTATTTTTCGCTAAAACTCATGAAACGTATTTTTTGACGTCTAATTTGACAGATTCTATACAATTTAACTGTCAAAATTTCATAATTATATTAAACATATTATAAGTATTGATTAAAATCTTTAAATTCCTAAATTTAAAGATTTTAATGTCAAAAGTTAGACAGATATGATCCATACAATGATCAATCAGTATTTTCAGTAAAACACTACACTACCCGAATGGTAATAATAATATTAATTAAAGCAAATATTTAATTGGAAATATTTAAAACACTATACAACAGTTAATACATAACCATAAAAAATGTAAACAATCTAACACCAAAGTGCACAAAATATCATTGTGATATGCCACAGACACAAAATTCTTGTAAACAAAAACATCCCCCTGTATTTTGGAAGCTTTCAGTCTTTTCCATGCACAATCGTTATTGTCTGCTGCGAATTTGGCAAGACTGTCGGCCAGTAAGAAATAACAATTGTCATCCTAGTTAGTTTTCGATTCAGCCCTTTCCGGACAGGCAAACAATGGGACGATGCCTATGTCAAAAATAAATTATTTCTTAGTAATTATTATACAGTCTTCCAAAATTGATAAAATTTACATTCGCTGCTAGTTTTAATTTGCCTATTTTAAATTATCGATTCAAATAAAAAAGTACGTCAAATTACGTCAAAATTATAATATGACGTCACATCTTAGTATTTCATACAAGCTCCTAGTTGACTAGTAGGCATCATCCCTATTGTATAGCCGTTTCAGTCGGTAAGCTCTCGAAAAGAGATCGAATACAAAGTTTGTCACCCTGAAATAAAATTAATTTTCCTGGGAACAGCATGAACAGGGCCATCTATAAGGCTTTTAAGGAACTGACTCCGGAAGTTATTAACTGACAGAACTGAAAGTGTTACCATAGTTGGATAACATTTTTTTTGAAGTGTTACTTTTGGTTATGAAACTTACTTTACAACAGAATTGATGTGTCATCAACAGCAAGAATAATAAATTCCAAAAATAGACACCTACAAATAATTGCAATAAATATAATTTATAATATAAATAAATATAGTTCTTTCATTTCACGAGTGCGCCGTGGCTCATGCTTGTGTCGTATCGATATAAGTAAATGTGTGCGTTTGCGAGCGCTTGCTCGCTTCTGATTGGTCCGGCAGGCACGCACACTTACGCAATGTGCTTGTATACGACGTCACCACAAGCAAAGTTGACGCGTGCTCGTGAATAGCAAGACCTATATTCAATAACGTTAAAAATAAAACAATTCAATTTAGTTGTGTAAAAAAAATATGAAATATCTGTCAAAGATAAAATTAATTGCACCTAAATTATGTGATGTCTGTACATTAAAATTAAAGATGTATGTTATCAAGAAAATGGGGTCGATTCTCTTGTACACAATCTCTAAACTAAATAAACAGGTCTAAATCCAATGCTATCCTTTTCCGCAAGCAACATTATGAAAGGGATAGTAATAGATTTAGACGTGCCATTTTAGTTTAGTTTAGAGATTGTGTGAAACGTAATTAGCCACATTGATCTGTCATGGTAGTCAGACCTTATCGAGTAATAACAGAATATATCCAAAATATACAAAAATCTAGCATTGCATTTTTATTGCCTAGTTGCAAAAGCATCATTTTATTAGTTTTTATCTAAATACAACGGGTTGCGGTAAATACAGTAAAGTTCGGCGACGTCATACCTACAAATATCGTTAACATTAAAACTAATACAAAAATTGTATTGTACACTAAACTAAGTCAACAGACTTAAATTAGTTTTTCTTGTCTACATACAATATTGCTATTAATATTCAGAATATTCTCTAGATTTTTAACAATACCCACCATAATTTCGATATAATCACCAATTTCAGTAAATGTTAGTCTCGTCAAAACTTAACTTCGTTTAGTGTACAATAGAATCGTTACCAAAGTCTAGGTTACTTTTCGAAACACTAACAATCATACAACACAATTAATTTAAAAAATACAACAAAACTTGCAACAGTGATCTTGTCATGGTGAAATCTATAGAGCGCACTCTTTGCGTAGACTTAAGACTGAGTTAAAACGAGGCAGATGTATATCTCTTACATAAATCTGTCTCTTTTTAACTCAATCTTAAGTATCAGCAAAGTCAAAGTGACTTGAGACGCTCTATAGATTTCAGTCTAAGCACGCGCTTGAAAATTAAAAAAAAAAAGTTTAGGGTCGAAGCACACGGGATTCTTTTAGCATCGGCGAGTGGCGAGTTTAGTTGGTCGCTTCATTACTACCACTTTCATAAGTTACGTCAATGTACTGCTCAGAATTCTAGTCTACATAATCTCTAAACTAAAATGACAAGTCTAAATCTATTGCTATCCCTTTCTACAGGTATCATTGTGAAAAGGGATAGCATTGTGTAAGGGATAGCAATAGATTTAGACATATTTTAATGTAGATAACGGGTACATACCATGATTACTTTGACTTTTTTATTTATCGATATTTCAACCCAATTATACAACACACATATACCTATACCATACTATACCACAACACAATAAGCTTAAAATCACTAGATTTAGACCTATAGTTTTAGTTTAGTTGTTAGAGATCGTGTACAACAGGATTGGCCACATTGTGTGCTTTGGCCTTATGTACTGTATTGTTTCTTTTTCAAGCGCGTTTCATACAAGCATTTCTACAATATCGTGTGAATAATAATATCGATGTGCATTACTGTCCCATCCCCGGCCATAAATGAAAATAATAACAAGGATTTGCCCACATTCATTAATAACCTCCCTAAAACTGATAATACCAACTTAAATGAGTAACTACACACTTTTCGTGTAATAACTTCTTGGAAAATAGTAAAAATTCTTTTAACTTATGAAACACACAAAGTTAAAATTAATTATGTAATTATTTTAAACTTACATCTCTATCAGACGCACTCAGAGTCGCTAATCGTTACTTAAGATTGAGTTAAAACGAGACAGACGTATGTGAGAGATATAGCTCTGTCCCATTTTGACTAAACTTAAGTAACGATTAAGCGACTCTGAGTACGGCTGTAAAACATTTAAATCACAATAAATAAATGTCACACATGATATTGTCAAAGAACTAAAATATAAATTATAATACTTAAAAGCGATGGAATGATCGAGTCCGTACTGCACGGTAATTAATATTGTTGTAAATACTACAAGTAAGGATTACTTAGTCGGTACTAATTCTGTAGTACACAAAGCTAAACTAACAGGCCTTGGACGATCTAAATTAGTTTGGTTAGATCGTCCAAGTAACAGGCACACCAACTTAGTGCACGCACATTCATTTGATATGATTAACACATGAGCTACAACCATTTCCAATTCAAGTATTTGTAGGCGTGTCCATGTCAAAGAGAATAAGATCTCTTTGACATCGACACGCCTACATATTCAAATAAGGTTAATTTATAACTAATCCCATGCTAGTGTAAAATATTGACAAAACTTTTTTTTTTTCAAATAAAAATAGCTAGAAAACAGCCAGGTCACCTGATGCTAAGTGTAATCACTTATCTTATACAGGGTTACAGGAAAAGAGGACACGATTCCGTTAAGGGGTTATAGTACAGGACATTAGCTATCAAACGACCCCTAAAGTGCTTATGCAAAAGTGTATCGTTATCGAGTTATTCATTTTTTATTTTTTTCTTGGTAAAGGGGTGTTTGCCACTTTAACAATTAATAAAAAAAGGAACAATGTATTTCATTGTATAATGTGTATTTTTATTGCCGCTATAACAACACATACTAAAAATTACAAAATGGCCGCCATAAAAATTAAATAAAAAAAAAGTATTATTTCTTGTACGATGGTACGGAACCCTTCGTTTACGAGCCCGACTCGCACTTTCCTGTAACCCTGTATATACCGCCGCTCATGAACATTTGCAGCACCAGAGGAACCGCCAATGCGTTAGCGGCCTTTCAGTAATTTGTTGGTCCGCCCCTTGAATAACCCCATGTTGCGAACAACGCCGATGGGAGTAGATTCCACAGTTAGCATGCAAACTTACAGTTACTGTAGGTAAACTGTACAACAGAACTAGTACGACACGTTGTGATAGATCCGTAAGGTCTAGGAGCGGAGACAGCAGGAGCTGTCGCCCACTGCGGAGGACTTGCCGTTGATGGGGCCCAGGCTGCCGTCGTACTTGGGCAGCTCCTTGCATTTGTAGGTAAGCTGTACAACAGAACTAGTACGGCACGTTGCGATAGATCCGTAAGGTCTAGGAGCGGAGACAGCAGGAGCTGTCCCCCACTGCGGAGGACTTGCCGTTGATGGGGCCCAGGCTGCCGTCGTACTTGGGCAGCTCCTTGCATTTTGCTTGCTGAAAGTTGAAATGAAAACTTTTGATCTATGCCACTAACTACTATAGATGCAGGCATACAAATTTTCCCTTTTTCACTCCGGAAAATGGTGGAAAAGCAGGGTGTACGGAATAAACCAGGAATCTAGGAAAATTTTGGGTTTGGCATTTTTCTGAAAAATTTCAAGGTGAAAATTTGATGATCTTGAAAGTTTCCTTACCTCCATTAATTCTACAGCTATCTCCATAAACAGTCTCTCAACATTCTCTGCTTCTTTTGCGGAAGTCTCCAAGAAGTACATCCCGTGCCGTTGTGCAAAGTCCTCCCCGATGTGTCGAGGAATCTCCCTGTCTTCTCTATCCGTTTTGTTACCTGCAAATACAATGTATGCATCACTACCCATATAACAAATGCGAAAATATGTTTGTTGGTTGGTTTGTCCGTCAATCACGCGGCAACAGAGTGTAGGAGAGTGTAGGATCATTGCGATTTTTTGCATGGATATCAAATGACATAAAAATAAGTTTGGGGTACCTGGAAGAGACTGTAGTGAAAACTATAATTGAATATCTGCTACTGTCTATCTGACTCATTTTTGGACTGGACTTCTTAGTTTAATAATATATTATACTAGCTGATGCCCGTGACTTTGTTCGCATGGATTTTCATTTTTTCAAATTCCCGCGAGAACTCATTCATTTTTCGGGATAAAACGTAGCCTATGTGTTAATCCAGGGTATAATCTATCTCCATTCTAAATTTTATCCAAATCCCTTCAGCCGTTTTTGCGTGATTGAGCAACAAACATACAAGATGAAAATGTTACATTTGTACTTTGTTTTTATCTGTGACACCAACAACAAATAAATGCATTTTCTTTCTTTCAAACATCCACACTTTCACATTTATAATATTAGTAGGATAAATGCTAAATCTTTCATATAATAACATGTAAGTATACATAATATATGTTTTACTCACCAACTAATATTCTTAAGACCTTATTATTAGCATACTCCTCTATTTCCCGCAACCAATCAGGCAAGCAGTCGAAGGTGGGCTGGCAAGATATGTCGTACACCAGGATGAGAGCGTGCGCCGACCGGTAGTAGCTCTGAGTTATAGATCTGAACCTCTCCTGGCCCGCAGTGTCCCAGATTTGCAACTACAACATTTCAAATTGACTTTCTCATAATATAAGTAGAAGCACTATTATGTATTGATAAGTAGATGGAATGACACACTTCATCTAAACCTTCATGGTTTTTTTGCTGTGTCTAAAGTGGACTTGTTAAACATTTTTTATGTTGATAATAATGAAAAAAAGTGAAATACAATGGGACTTCACCCCACTGGTGGCTGTGCAGGGCTTCTCCAGACTCTGTACCACATCCTACATATAAATGTGAAAGTGTGTCTGTCTGCTAACTTTTCACAGCCCATCTGTTTAACAGTTTTTGATGTGTGGTTCAGGGATAGCTTGCATTTAGGGACAGACTAGGCTACTTTTTGTCTTGGAAAATCAAAGAGTTCCCACAGGATTCTTACAAAAATCTAACTTCAGGTGGATCAAATCACAGGCATCATCAGGCTTCTTAGTGAGGTCTCAAACCTGAAAAACATGTTGTTTAAGTAATAGTGATTCACAAGATTGAGAAATACGAGTTGAGATTTCCAGATAAATTCATAACATCGGCAATACTCGCAATTGGCAATAGGCCCTGACCAATGACTAGATAGGTACCTGTATCTGCTGTAGCAGTAGACTACCACTACTGGAAATTACATCAATTATTCAGCATTAGAGCCAATTACCAAAATGATGATCAATGCTACCAATCGCATTTATGCTGCGCAAAATACTTGCGAGAATTATTTCGCGAAACATTTTGGCCGAACACAATTCCAAAACAGGTTAACACGCCATATAAAGCAGTGGCTACTCCACATTAGGCGTGTAATGCGTAATATCCTGCTCACCTTCACTTTCTCTCCATCTACCTCGACTGTTTTGATCATGAAGTCGACGCCGATCGTGGCCCCCTGGCCGGGGGGGAACAGCCCTTGGGTGAACCTCCTCACGAGACACGTTTTCCCGACCCCCGCGTTACCGACCAACACAACTTTAAACAGAAACTTATAATCCTCCATTGTAAGCACCGAATTACATTTATAGCGGAAAAGAATTACAATAAATTATCTCCTCAGCCACTGTTACGCTTTAGTGAATTGACAGGCATTACACTACGATATGAGGGTGATATTCTGTCGACAACGATTTAATGAACGATCAAACGCACATTATTAAGAATGAGATCATAACATTTCAGTATTAATTTTTAATCCAAATTTCACTTGAGATTAATACCAGTATATATAATGTACTCTGTGATTAATACCCAAAACAATAGTCAAGTCAATAGAGAAAGTGGAGTCATAGAGTAGGATGTATTACTAGTGGAGTGGAAATTGGAATTTGGAATCATAGTCATTTTTGCAGACCAATGTCCTACGCTGTGGTTGACATCTATATGTATAGTCTATGGTTGACATGATTTCTTAAATGGATGCTTGGATGAAGAATGTACCTACCACCATGGTACCACCCATAGATTATCTACTATATACTAGAAATAGATGTGCGACTCTAGATTTCTTTTTCAAAGTTACGCGTGTACTCACATCAAGAGGGCACTAAAAGCGCGCTAGGCGTGCGAGAGCGCGAAAATTTAAATGCTATTTAAATGTACTTTACTAGAATATTTTATATTTTTGGAACACGTTTTAAATAAACATTAATAATTCCATTAACGTTTGTTTAAAACATGTTTAAAAATATATATTACAAGACTATGACTCTTTGAGCTACTTAATTATAACTATATTATAGAAAGAAAAAGGTTTTAAGGTTTTGTAAATATTTATTATCATAAATTCGTAACTAGGTAGATACATAAAATACAATAGAATAGAAAACAATACGAAGTGTATGTAAACACTATAAAATACATACCCAAATTCAAGACCCGCAAGATTGTGAAATAATTACTATTCAAATTTAACATTTTCGGTTATTTACTTTTAATAATTTTCAAATTATTACCACAATTGGTGTATTTGTGTAGTCAGAAAACAATAAAATAATTGTTATATGAGCCAAAGATAATTAACATAAAGCTAGCTTTAAGTTTTATTGTAATATTAAAAATAAAAAAAATTAACATAAATTATATTAAATAAAATTCCCTGTAAATAAACTGTAAAATAATAAACATAAATTATACTAAATCAAGTAATCAATAAAACCAATCTACTAGATTGATTTTATTGATGGGAATTTATGTTTACTAGCTTATGCCCGCGATTTCGTTCGCGTGGACTACACAAATTTTGAACCCCTGTTTCACACACTTAGAGTTGATCTTTAACAATGAGATTTTAACATATGAGCTTAATAAAATATGTCATACTGCAAATTGCAAAAATATTAACTACAAAACTTTATAGACACTTCAAAACTGACAGAGTTTCATACAAACTTCAAACCCCTATTTTATCCCTTCAGGGGTTGAATTTTGAAAAATCCTTTCTTAGCGGACGCCTACGTTATAATAGCTATCTGCATGCCGAATTTCAGCGTGATCCGTCCAGTAGTTTGAGCTGTGCGTTGATAGATCAGTCAGTCAGTCAGTCAGTCAGTCACCTTTTCCTTTTATATATAGATTATATTATATTTGACTAGTGCCACAAAGGCAGTAATATTAAAAACATAATTACACAAATTAATCACACAGGATTGGCAAGAGTCTGTGATCAATCTACAATTAACAATTTAATCCCCCATATTTGTTAAAAGGAATACAAAACAATTTACTAAAGAAAACAATTTAGTAAAGACTGCCAAACGGATATAGCTTCTGTTAGATATTGATGCAGAAGATGACTTACGAATGTGCAATAGTTGACAGAAGCTTGAATGATTCCCCTTATCTAAATATATAAAAGGAAAGGGTGACTGACTGACTGACTGACCTATCAACGCACAGCTCAAATTACTGGACGGATCGGGCTGAAATTTGGCATGCAGATAGCTATTTTGAAGTAGGCATCCGCTAAGAAAGGGTTTTTGAAAATTCAACCCCTAAGGGGGTGAAATAGGGGGTTGAAACTTGTGAAGTCCACGCGGACAAAGTCGCGAGCATAAGCTAGTTTTATCAAACGAAGTCTGTAATTCAACTACTGATTTCATTAGATTGCATAAAATAGATTATTTACCTTTATGTGTTTGATAATATCTCAACGCCTGAATTTTTATGCTATCATTTTCAGTATCTGAATTTTTACCTTTTAAAATTTTATTTACATTATTGCACCAGCTGTGAATAATCAATTTGATCACAAAATTTATTATATAATTTTTCAAATTGACTTTGTGTGTATCACATGTTAAAAAATCAAAACTTGTACTCTGATCAACTAATAATTTTATCATTTGACTTTTGCCACTTTTCCCAGGATCATTTTTTAACATGCTTTTTACTATTTTTATTATATTTCTCACACAATTTGAAAAGTTACGCGAGGGTCGGTAAAGAGATCTCCTTGTGATATCGATAGAATGTATGTATTCATCTGCTTGAGGTGGGGTGGTGTCACACAATTCATTATTGCATTTTATACAAGATTTACACACATTCCTTTTTAGCTTTTTTATGACAAACCCTGTCACATACTTTTTAGTTTCAGAGATTATTAATTTGTCTCCAATTTCTGAACTACTATCTGCCAAATTTTCTATACTTAGATCTGTATCCATTGGCTCATTGCTCATCGGGGGCTCTTTGATGTCATTTTCTATCAAAAGACAATCTAAATTTTGTAACATTTTGTTAGGATCTTCCTCACAGTTAGCCCCTAATGAGTGACTTGAATTTAAATTATTTACAAGTAATGTTTTGTAAATACTTTCAAACTGCTGGCAGGTAGGGTTTGTGTTTCTAGCCCCGTGGCTCCTCACAGAGGAGAAAAAGTTTTCCACAGGATCTTGGTTAAAACAGCGCGTTAACAAACTAGTTACATTATGTTTTTCATTTAGATATAGCCACAATTCTTTCATAACTTTAATATTGTGGATCCAATTTTTAATTGATGGAACCTGTTCATAACGAATACTTACTGTTCCATCTTTTTTTTTTGTTTCCATCTTAAATCGCATTGATTTTAATATTGGCACACTTTCATCCCATAATTTAAAATGGTCAGAGTTCATTTTCAAACAATTTTTATATATTTTATGGGTCTTTTTATAAGACCCTCCATTAAAGGAGTCAAAAAGACGATCAAATAATAGCAGCAAGTCGGCTGTGTCAGCACACTCTTGTGGTAGTAAATTATTTTCTGAAAAAGAAAAAAGATTAAAAATTAAATACTTAAATAAATACTTAAATATATTTTTTTATACATAAATGTCAGGCCACATTTACATGGATTTGTAGCTGATGCTCGCGACTTCACCCGCGTGGATTTAGGTTTCTTAAAATCTATGAACTCTATGATTTTCAGAGAAAAAAGTAGTGTCCTTCCCTAAGAAGTTATTTGTATACCAAACGTCAAAATTGGGTGGGCTGTGGGTCGATTTCATAAAACCGGCATCAATCATTATTACAATCTCAGTTGTTGTGATTGGCTGAATTTGTGCGATTCTTGTTGCAACAATGCATTGTAGCCAATAGTGAGCTGGCGTCAACCATTTATAATATTAGTATGGAGTTGTAGATGTTTTAAAGTTGCACTATCATCACATTACAGATGTAAAATAGCGCCATATATGTTGCTAATAAATAATTATTGAGAATAAGATTAGTCCTTGCTAGTCAAGTAGTACCAAAGTCTGATGAATTAATTCTAAAGTGAAGAAGGTCTTCAAATATCAGGTCTTTAAAAGTTTCAGAACATTAACAGTACTTACTTGCACAAAATCGTAGCGCTCCTGATACACGCTGACTAAAAACTTGTGCAGCATGTTTTACTTTCATCTTCGGAATTTTCTCTATGAGTACATGAGCTTCTGTTAACTTGTTGCACATTCGTAAGTCATCTTCTCCTGCATCAATATCTAACAGAAGCTTTAAATGTATCCATTTAGCAGTCTTTACTTCGTCCTCCTGTGTGAATCTTAATTCTTTTGTCAGTAAATTGTTTCGTATTCCTTTTAACAAATGTGGGGGATCAAATAAGGGGAATATATTATTATTTTCTACAGCAAAACTACTATCCCTAGGCTCGTTGCCTAATCTAAGACAATCTACTTTAGTCTCTTTTATCAGCTCATTTATAACTTTGTTGTTAATTGTAGATTGATCACAGACAGTTGAGACGACAGCCAATCCTGTTTGATTAATTTGTGTAATTATGTTTTTAATACACCTTTTTAATATTACTGCCTTTGTGGCACTTTTGCAAAACAAATAGCAAATTGGCTGTTTGAACTTAGCTTTTAGCCCCTTTATCATGAATACCAAAACATGGTCAGCAATATTCTCTGTAATTTCATTTCCCCCAAAATCTTCAAATCCGATTACTTGATCGAATGCTGTATTGAAATGTAGGGATGGAGACAAAGACATTTCATCAAAGATTAATACACATAATCGTTGCTCCATCCCCAATTTGTCTGCCGCATTTTTCAAAAGTTTAATTATCGCAGGGTTTAAGCCTGGTTTAATTGTTATTTGTTTAAGGACATCCAGTAATGTTCGTTTTGATGGCAAAGTTAACATTTTTCTCAAAAAGTTATAGCCTTTTGGACTTTTCTTATATATCGAGAGTGACATTAATTTTTCTGCATGATTAAATCTTCTTCCACGGCTTTTTTTGTTATGCTGTGTTAATTGCATTTTTACAAGTGTTTGAGCAGGCATAGGTAAGTATTTTAGAACCTTGTTAAATAATTTTGTTTTTGACATTTTTTTTGCTATCTTTACTTGGTTTCTTTGTTCGAATAATTTATTTTTCAAATTAACTATTTTCCTTAACAATTTCTGAACTTTGAGATTCACATGTCTTTGACCAGCTTTTCCTGAAAAAAAAAAGGTGTTTTTATTAAGTATACATTAACTATTAGACAATTTTCAATACTCTATTCTTGTTAAAATCTTGTTAAACAGTAAAGATTTTTTATCTCTTATTTAATTAAATTAAATTAAATTTATTGGATATTATTACATATTAAATTACATATAAGGAACACAAAAAATACTTATAATACAGATAAAAACAAGTAATAACAATTAAGTAGACCTAGGTCTAGTGGGGTGCCAGCCAGGTAACCTCCCAGTGTGTATGTGTGTATGTGTATTATTTGTTGTTTATGGCCACAACTTACTAGTAATTATTTTTTTCTGAATCTGAGTTTGAGAATATCCTGCTTGGATGTTGTGAACCACAGATGGGGTACTTTGAGCGACCGATTGATTATGTGTAGAACTTTCTGGTTGATTTATTGTATTAGCATCTAGACTTGAATCAATGGCACCTGAAATATGCAAAATAGAGTTTTAGAAGAAGTGTTTATGTTATAATTATTAGTTATACATAGTTAGTTTCTGTCTGCAACTTCATTAGGAGATTTCAGTTTTGAAGATTCCATAGAAACATTTGTACTTATTACATTTGATACCAAGTGGGGTATCCCGTAGCGCTGCCAAGTCGATTTTTTTGATATTAACAATAAACCTCTACAGTTTTGCGGCTTGTTAAGAAAAGTGATCTGTTTTACTCTTGTGTATTACAGAACCCTATGTGCTGTGTCCAACTCGCACTTGGCCAGTTATTTTCTACATAGCAGTTCTTGATTTATCGTGCAAAACGTCGAAAAATACGACTGAAGTATGGGACCCTCTGTGCACAAGTCTGACCCACACTTGGCCAGTGTTTTCAAGCTTCTACAATCTGTGCTTTGACCTATTATTGACATGTCAATCAATGTAATTTCTCAAAATCCTCTCTACTGTAATAACTAATAAATAAAACTCACCAAGGTTAAGAGAAGGAAATGCTGTCTTTGCTAGTCTTTTACTGTGATGGTATAAAAAACGATCTTCAAAGTGGTGATTGCAAATTCGATAATTCGTATATATTTCATCATCAGTCTTGCTTTCTAAATCTTGTCCTACTATCTCTTTCCATTGTTGAAATCGTTTCAAAGAGGAGTGGCCAGGTTTTGGAAAGTGATGCAAAACATCTGAAAAAGTAGTAACATAAAATATGCAATATATTATTGTATTATCTATACTTATTGTACTTATTTACTTAATCTCTATAATATATATATAAAAATGAATCACTGAATGTGTTGCTAAGCGCAAATTTCGAGAACAGCTGAACCGATTTCGCTAATTCTTTTTTTATAATATTCCTTGAAGTACGAGGATGGTTTTTATGGAATTGCCCGAAATCGACTAGGCGGTAAGACGTTCGCTGGGGCAGCTAGTAAAATATAAAAAAACCATAGTCATTAAAGTTCAAAATAATATCTAATGTTGTACCTACGTACCTACACTTAATTACAAAACAAAAAATGTACAGAATTAGTAGTCAATAATCCTTACCAATATTATAAATGCAAAAGTATGTCAGGCTGTCTGTCTGCTAGCTTTTCACAGTCAATTTGTGTAACCGTTTATGATAAAAGTTAGAAGGTACAGAGAAGCTTGCATCCAGGTAAGGACATAGGCTACTTTTGCCTCGGAAAATCAAACAGTTCCCATGGGATTCTTTAAAACGCTAAACCAACGTAGACAAAGTGGCGGGCATCATCTATTTGGTGAAGAGATAGCTTGCATCGGAGACGGTTGTAGGCTACTTTTATCACGGAAAATTGGACTTCTCACGGGATTTCTAAAATGGTTTTTTGGATGATATCCACGTGGACGAAATCGCAGGAATTATTTAGTATCATGATAAAATACCTAATGTACTAATGGAGCATAGAGTTTGACTCGTTTAAGAGATTTGTGTTAGATTACAAGTGAGCTGATTTTAAACTTACCGAATTGCTCACATCCGAACACACATCGAGATCTCCGTGGCATTTTCCCTGCACAAATCTATCGACAGAAAATCTTTTCACAAAGCAAAAACAAGTCCGTAATCCGTAGCCGTGGTCAATCGTTCAGGCATGAATCGAGTCCGTAAATCAATCCTTAGGTAGTTATCGAGGTGGTTAAAGGAAACACAGAGTCCAGTAAACAAAGCAGGGTCAGATAAATTTATCAGAAATAGAAATATTTAGAACCGCACAAACAACAATACACGAAAACATGAAAAGTTTTGAACTTCAACGGTGACCAGGGTTGCCAGATATTTACCAATTGAATTCGCCCGTTTTTTTTTTTTTTTAATAGATATAGCGAGCAAGCGAGCAGGCGGGTCACCTGATGTTAAGTGATTACCGCCGCCCATGAACATTTGCAGCACCAGAGGAGCCGCCGATGCGTTGCCGGCCTTTAGGAATTTGTTTTAGGATTTTGCCTGCTGAGTAGCCTAAAATCGCCCGTTTCTATCTTCCAGGGGCCCTACCGCGGTTGTTTGACAGCTACAATGTTACGATCACAATCATCTCTGATTGGTTAATGCTCGCTCACTATTGGCTACAATGCATTGTTGCAACAAGGATTGCACAAATTCAGCCAATCAGAACAATTGAGATTGTAATAATGATTGATACCGGTTTTAGACAATCGCCCTACTGGTAGCCTAAATGGTTACTGGTAGCCAATCGGGATTTTTGGGCGCCGATTGGCCCGCCGAGGTAGCCTAAATGGCGGTAATTCGCCTAATCTGGCACCACTGACGGTGACTGTGGCTGTCCAAATGTTTGTAATTTAAAATTACAACAATGTGCCCGCCATCTATTTACGTCTTTTATTAACTGTTATCTATTTGTTTAGCCGTACTCGCGCTTAGATGGCACCACAAGCGAATTTCAATTTGCGATTTTTTAATGTTCTGGAGTTGCACCCCTATGGTACCACCTATGTATATGTATGACGTATGTATGTATGTTTCTCAAAGAATTTGGAAGTTGATGGTTTCTATCCTATGCAGATCCTATGTTATTGGTCTGTGATGATTTCATTGTTTGTTTTTCTGCTTTTTTCCACAGAGTACAGACCCGCCTAGGGTAATAGTGTTCTGTGGTACAGTGCAGACCGTGATCTGTGGTACAGACCACAGATTATTAGAATCGTTTATTCAGTTTGTTGTCAAAAAAAAATTACTTATTAGGTAGGTAGGTACCTACTTAATAAATTAATAATTAATTAGAACGTGAAATCTTTACTCGATGAAACAATATTCTAATTACTAATATTTAAAAAAAACCATGTCTAACATGAACTACACGACCCGTACTGAAGGCCAAACGAAGATCAACACATTGATATGGACCGTGCCCAACTTCATCAATCTACTCGAAAACAAATCTACGAGGGAGTTTCGGACGGAAAAGCCTAAAGATGCTACCGCGGAGATGATCGACTCCAGGTTTCAGTTAAAGATGCAGTTCTTGGGCCGAGACAACGATATTATCGAGATGTATTACTTGTCGCCGAATCCCGTGTTCCTGAAATCAATACTCACAATATGTCTAAAACGTTTCGAAGAGCGGTCCATAGTCATAAAAGAGTATCACACAGTACAAGGAAACAAATGGCAGTACTTGGCTACGTTGTTTAAACGCGACATAGCCAGCTACGACGGGCGCGACACGTTCCTTCTGAGCGACGGCAGCTTGCGGCTCAAGTTTCAGTTTATGGTCACGAACGACATCAAAGTGGACCGCGCGAACATTCCCGAGGCCCAGCTGAGCCACGACTTCGAGAACCTACTCAGCAATGGGTTGTTTTCTGATGTGACTATGAAATCTGCGGAAGGAAACGAGTACAAAGTACACAAGGCTGTATTAGCTAGTCGTAGTGTCGTACTGAAAGCTCACTTCGAGCACAACACTATCGAATGCCAGACCAATGTAGTGGAATCCCCCCTCGAGGCTGATGTTCTCATCGAAGTATTGACTTTCATCTATAGTGACAAAGCTCCGAGAGTGGATGAGATTCCCGAGAGACTATTGGCTGCTGCGGATTACTACCAGTTGAGTAGACTGAAAAGTTTATGCGAGGAAGCCTTGCACAAAAGACTGACGGTGGAAAACGCCATAGAGACTCTGCAGCTAGCCGACTTACACTCGGCCAAGATTCTAAAACAATTGACTCTGGAATTCATCAAGGACGGCCAAGCCAAGCTGATAACCAAAACGGAGGGGTGGGCCAAAGTCAAGTCTGTGGAGCTCATCAAAACAATCTATGAATACATCATGACTGATGATATTGAAGCTGACATCAAATAGCATATCATTTACTCTCTCCAGCCGGAACTCACTGGCACATTGTTATGCAAAATATAGTATAGGAGGTCCAAGTGACTTTCCTGTGGACATGAAGTAATTTATGTGCTAAAATTGGTATCACAGGATTATCACAGGTTTACCACTAAACCATACTTTTGGTGTGACAGTAGACAGCAAAAAAATTATATGAGTCGAGTAAAGGCCTTTAATATGATTAAAGAATTATTTTATATTGTCATTCCACATTATTTTTAATTGACATACAGAACCCATCTTCATTGAAGTTATGAATATCTCTGACGAATTAGTATTATGTTTCTTAAAATTAGTAAGAAATGAAATAAATGTAAACATTTAAAATGTAATTTATTGAAAAAATTGTTTTATTTATTTAATTTTTAGTATGTTATTTTATGTAGAATTTGTTAATATTAGGTATGGATAAAATAAAGTAGAAGTTACATTGACAAATAATTTTTAAGGTAATTGTCATTGATATTTTTTATTCTGCTGTACGTAATTACAAATTTACAATTGGCATTAGACAAAATACTCTGTACTACATGTGTTCTTGTCTGATGTTAAACATTTTATTGATCTTCCACATTTGGCTAATTTATATAATTATTATGTATGGAAAACTTTTTACAACCACAAATACTAACAATAGGCAATTCGAATCAGTGGTAGATGCATTAATTGATGATTCAAAAGTACTTGTAAATTTAATTGAATAACAAATATTTTTGATTTGAATTAAGCTCAGTTCACACTATGGGATATAATATAATTTATATCCTGTAGTGTAAAATGAGCTTAAGCATGTTTTAAGTTATGTCAATTTAGATAAAATACAGCCCCAGGCACTAAACTTCTGCTTATTGCAATATAGGCAATCATTACTATTTGTTTCATTTGTGGTACTCTTACACCAGGCACTAAACTTCTGCTTATTGCAATATAGGCAATCATTACTATTTGTTTCATTTGTGGTACTCTTACACCAGGCACTAAACTTCTGCTTATTGCAATATAGGCAATCATTACTATTTGTTTCATTTGTGGTACTCTTACACCAGGCACTAAACTTCTGCTTATTGCAATATAGGCAATCATTACTATTTGTTTCATTTGTGGTACTCTTACACCAGGCACTAAACTTCTGCTTATTGCAATATAGGCAATCATTACTATTTGTTTCATTTGTGGTACTCTTACACCAGGCACTAAACTTCTGCTTATTGCAATATAGGCAATCATTACTATTTGTTTCATTTGTGGTACTCTTACACCAGGCACTAAACTTCTGCTTATTGCAATATAGGCAATCATTACTATTTGTTTCATTTGTGGTACTCTTACACCAGGCACTAAACTTCTGCTTATTGCAATATAGGCAATCATTACTATTTGTTTCATTTGTGGTACTCTTACACCAGGCACTAAACTTCTGCTTATTGCAATATAGGCAATCATTACTATTTGTTTCATTTGTGGTACTCTTACACCAGGCACTAAACTTCTGCTTATTGCAATATAGGCAATCATTACTATTTGTTTCATTTGTGGTACTCTTACACCAGGCACTAAACTTCTGCTTATTGCAATATAGGCAATCATTACTATTTGTTTTATTTGTTGTACTCTTACACCACAGTATTTTGGCCAGGAGTGAAGGAATGTAGTGTGATTATCATATAATGCCAATGTTTGGTGCTGAAGGCACAGAACTGTTCATACGCTGACACTTCAAAAAGTGTCTTTGGAAACTGAGCACTCATTCTCTTTCTCCTACTTTATTTTTTCAATCATATTTCAGACCTAGCTGACAACTGTAACCACATTTTGCACATGTAGAGTAAAACTAAGTCTTTCGATTTAAATAACATTGTTAAAGGTGCTGAATTGGCACCATTGGCCTGAGATTGCTTACTTGCCTTTCATCATCATCATCAACCGATAGACGTCCACGGCTGGACGTAGGTCTCTTGTAGGGACTTCCACGCGCCACGGTCTTGCGCTGCCTGAATGCAGCGGCTCCCTTGCCCTTCTTAAGTACAAAACATGGTCATTATCACAAACAGTAGAAATAGGATAAACATTATGTATTATTTATTATCATCACTGTCACTATCACTGGAGTCCGTGGCACTGTGGTATGTTGTCATATGAGCCCTGTTAGTGTTCACAAACAAATCATCATTATTTTCATCAATGTCTTTTTTGCTGTCATCAAACTCTTTAGGCCATATGTTATTCTCTTTATAGAACTTTATTGAGTCCTTATTCATTATTTTGACTATTTCTGCTTTAACCTTGTCACCCTCTTCAATTGGTTCCACTAAGATGTAGTCACCACGTTTCACCCATATGTTTTTGCGAAATTTTGTTGGCATTGATACTAGATATTCCTTTCCGCTTGGCGTTGTGATCTGTGACCAATTGTAAAATAACTTTAAGGTAGTTTAATAACAGCTATGATGGAAAATTGAAAATCTCTGAAAAGTAATATCACATAGCTCGATAGCATCGTTTTTTTCACATATCTCGATTATCGAATGCAAAAAACAGTTTACATATTAGCTACTCAGCTGCAAACAATTGCAAAAATACAGATGGAACCGCTAAAACATGGTAGGTTAATAGCGTTAACGCTACCTTATAAACATCTTTTTATAATGGTTTACGATAATGAAATGGTTGGATACGAGTGCTAAAATATAGTCAGCCATGTTTACCTCATGAAGATTATTCCCTCTACTCCTCAAGACTTTAACAATACTTTGATTTTCTTTCGGCATTTCGTAGTCGTCCCAATATGCTTCATTCATTACATGTTTTCTCTTTGTAACTTTTGACATTTTTGTTAAAATAATTCAAAACATAATATGCATAATCACAAGTACTAATATATCGTTGAATAATGTACCACAAACCAATATTTTTCAAGAAAATGTGATGAATGAGAATTCTCATAACATAACCTCAAACACAATTGCTGTCAAAATAAATGAAATGTCAATCGCAATTCGCAGATATAGTCTGGGCCAAAGAATTTCTAAGTACTACTTCGTGGTGTATTCCTATGTCGATGGTCTGGGCACAGATATGTCTGCATTGTCTGGGTCTGGGTAGAGCCATAGATAAAAGGTAAGTTTTCGGATTTTTTTGCTCTAGATTCTCATTTTGAACTGGCTTACTGGCAAAGTACCCCGGATACGAACCACTTTCCATGTTCCACACCCATTCGGGGTTTTTTTACAAGCTTATTTTAATAACAGATTTTTGTAGGTACCATAAATTATAACATAGACGAAAGATTTGTTGGTATGTTTAAAATCGACAAAATCTAAATCTGCAGAACCGATTTTAATAATTCTTTCACTATTAGAAAGCTACTTTATCCGAAGTAGTATAAGCTATAAGTTACATAATATTATACACCGCGAATGAAGTAACGGGCAATAGTTTTCATTAAAATGCCATCAGATAGTCTTAACATGATTTATTCGCAGCACATTTGTCCAGCACATCAAATATCGTCAAGGACTCCCCGCTGGGTATCCCGTAGCCCTTGTCCAGGCCGTGCGGGTTGGAGGGCGTGGCGCAGCTCAGCGCGGCCTCCTTGCGCAGCACCTGGTCCACCTCCACCGACGAGAAGAACGCCACCGACATCGGCAGATCGTGTATACCCACCCTACGATTCAAAATTAAATTCGGATCGGGGTTTTTTTTTTAATTGGCGTGTCGGCATTTTTATTATTTATTGAGTTGAAATTTTCACAGACTGTATTTCTATTGCCGCTTTAACAACAATTAGTAAAATATTCAAAATGGCCGTCACGTAAATTAGAAAAAAAGTATATTCTTATACGACGCGAAGGTACGGAACCCTTAGTGTACAAGTCCAACTCGCACTTGATCGATTTTACATTTTTACGTGATTTAAACATGGTACCTTTGTGAACAGAAAGCTCTCGTGAAGAGGTTGGTGAGCTGCAGGGCGAGCGCCGTGCGATAGCTGTGGCGCTCGGCCACCAAGTACCGCACTTCGTCGTGGAAGCTCAGGCAAAATCTGAAAAATAACAAATCATACAAAACGGGCTACATTTTTCGGCATCTGTACAAAATTCAAGGTAAATATTAACGAGTTCGATTCAAGCGCGTACTTTTGAAGAACACAATTTGTTGCGAAGAGGAAGGGAGTTCAATACATAATTGTAAAATATTTCAGCACTTAGTAATTAGTAAATGGTATAAGTACTTGGCAAGTTTTTAAATTAAAACCCTTTGGAAGTGTCTCTAGAAAGCTGAAAACGTTCGTTTGATTAAAACAATAACTATACTGCCACAAGTTATTCCATTAAAAATTGAATTTTAGTAGTTTGCGTTATGGAACAGATTTCAAAAGCCAATTAAAAACCGGTAGCTATTATTTTTTACTATCAAACGACCACTTGTGGCCGTCTAGACACTTCCTAATATGTTCGACGGCGGCATACCTCGCAGTCGGAGCGAGCTCGGCCATACTGACGAGCATGAGGTGCAGGAAGTCCGCGGCGGCGCTCTGCACGGCCCAGTTGAGTCTCGTGCCGCCCCAGCGCCCGCCCGCCCGCTCCAGCGCGCGCGACAACCGACCCGACAGATACTTCCTAATATGTTCGACGGCGGCATACCTCGCAGTCGGAGCGAGCTCGGCCATACTGACGAGCATGAGGTGCAGGAAGTCCGCGGCGGCGCTCTGCACGGCCCAGTTGAGTCTCGTGCCGCCCCAGCGCCCGCCCGCCCGCTCCAGCGCGCGCGACAACCGACCCGACAGATACTTCCTAATATGTTCGACGGCGGCATACCTCGCAGTCGGAGCGAGCTCGGCCATACTCACGAGCATGAGGTGCAGGAAGTCCACGGCGGCGCTCTGCACGGCCCAGTTGAGTCTCGTGCCGCCCCAGCGCCCGCCCGCCCGCTCCAGCGCGCGCGACAACCGACCCGACAGATACTTCCTAATATGTTCGACGGCGGCATACCTCGCAGTCGGAGCGAGCTCGGCCATACTGACGAGCATGAGGTGCAGGAAGTCCGCGGCGGCGCTCTGCACGGCCCAGTTGAGTCTCGTGCCGCCCCAGCGCCCGCCCGCCCGCTCCAGCGCGCGCGACAACCGACCCGACAGATACTTCCTAATATGTTCGACGGCGGCATACCTCGCAGTCGGAGCGAGCTCGGCCATACTGACGAGCATGAGGTGCAGGAAGTCGGCGGCGGCGCTCTGCACGGCCCAGTTGAGTCTCGTGCCGCCCCAGCGCCCGCCCGCCCGCTCCAGCGCGCGCGACAACCGACCCGACAGATACTTCCTAATATGTTCGACGGCGGCATACCTCGCAGTCGGAGCGAGCTCGGCCATACTGACGAGCATGAGGTGCAGGAAGTCGGCGGCGGCGCTCTGCACGGCCCAGTTGAGTCTCGTGCCGCCCCAGCGCCCGCCCGCCCGCTCCAGCGCGCGCGACAACCGACCCGACAGAAACGCCGTCGCGGGCAATTCCGAATCTTAAAGGACACAAAAATAAAGTTCAATTTTTATGAAATTTTTTTACAACTTCTTACCGGAACTTTCACTCTTTTTGATTTTGCTGCGATTAAATTTAAACTTTATTTCTCAGTAATTAAGAATATTATTCCATAGTCAAAAATTTGCATATCGCTGACGCAACATTTCAACACTGTGTATACCATTTCAAGAGTGCTGGAACATAACTCGACCTACCTGCGATCTCCTCCAGTTTGTTGAACATGTGCGACTCCGTCCCCCCGAGCCACGCGCCGCGCTCGAACATGTCCTCCAACCGCTTCCCGCTGAGCTTGGCGAGCCGCGTCGCTTGGTAGCCGGACATCGCCAGAGGCTGTATTGACCGACAAACATAACTCGACCTACCTGCGATCTCCTCCAGTTTGTTGAACATGTGCGACTCCGTCCCCCCGAGCCACGCGCCGCGCTCGAACATGTCCTCCAACCGCTTCCCGCTGAGCTTGGCGAGCCGCGTCGCTTGGTAGCCGGACATCGCCAGAGGCTGTATTGACCGACAAACATAACTCGACCTACCTGCGATCTCCTCCAGTTTGTTGAACATGTGCGACTCCGTCCCCCCGAGCCACGCGCCGCGCTCGAACATGTCCTCCAACCGCTTCCCGCTGAGCTTGGCGAGCCGCGTCGCTTGGTAGCCGGACATCGCCAGAGGCTGTATTGACCGACAAACATAACTCGACCTACCTGCGATCTCCTCCAGTTTGTTGAACATGTGCGACTCCGTCCCCCCGAGCCACGCGCCGCGCTCGAACATGTCCTCCAACCGCTTCCCGCTGAGCTTGGCGAGCCGCGTCGCTTGGTAGCCGGACATCGCCAGAGGCTGTATTGACCGACAAACATAACTCGACCTACCTGCGATCTCCTCCAGTTTGTTGAACATGTGCGACTCCGTCCCCCCGAGCCACGCGCCGCGCTCGAACATGTCCTCCAACCGCTTCCCGCTGAGCTTGGCGAGCCGCGTCGCTTGGTAGCCGGACATCTCCAGAGGCTGTATTGACCGACAAACATAACTCGACCTACCTGCGATCTCCTCCAGTTTGTTGAACATGTGCGACTCCGTCCCCCCGAGCCACGCGCCGCGCTCGAACATGTCCTCCAACCGCTTCCCGCTGAGCTTGGCGAGCCGCGTCGCTTGGTAGCCGGACATCTCCAGAGGCTGTATTGACCGACAAACATAACTCGACCTACCTGCGATCTCCTCCAGTTTGTTGAACATGTGCGACTCCGTCCCCCCGAGCCACGCGCCGCGCTCGAACATGTCCTCCAACCGCTTCCCGCTGAGCTTGGCGAGCCGCGTCGCTTGGTAGCCGGACATCGCCAGAGGCTGTATTGACCGACAAACATAACTCGACCTACCTGCGATCTCCTCCAGTTTGTTGAACATGTGCGACTCCGTCCCCCCGAGCCACGCGCCGCGCTCGAACATGTCCTCCAACCGCTTCCCGCTGAGCTTGGCGAGCCGCGTCGCTTGGTAGCCGGACATCTCCAGAGGCTGTATTGACCGACAAACATAACTCGACCTACCTGCGATCTCCTCCAGTTTGTTGAACATGTGCGACTCCGTCCCCCCGAGCCACGCGCCGCGCTCGAACATGTCCTCCAACCGCTTCCCGCTGAGCTTGGCGAGCCGCGTCGCTTGGTAGCCGGACATCGCCAGAGGCTGTATTGACCGACAAACATAACTCGACCTACCTGCGATCTCCTCCAGTTTGTTGAACATGTGCGACTCCGTCCCCCCGAGCCACGCGCCGCGCTCGAACATGTCCTCCAACCGCTTCCCGCTGAGCTTGGCGAGCCGCGTCGCTTGGTAGCCGGACATCGCCAGAGGCTGTATTGACCGACAAACATAACTCGACCTACCTGCGATCTCCTCCAGTTTGTTGAACATGTGCGACTCCGTCCCCCCGAGCCACGCGCCGCGCTCGAACATGTCCTCCAACCGCTTCCCGCTGAGCTTGGCGAGCCGCGTCGCTTGGTAGCCGGACATCGCCAGAGGCTGTATTGACCGACAAACATAACTCGACCTACCTGCGATCTCCTCCAGTTTGTTGAACATGTGCGACTCCGTCCCCCCGAGCCACGCGCCGCGCTCGAACATGTCCTCCAACCGCTTCCCGCTGAGCTTGGCGAGCCGCGTCGCTTGGTAGCCGGACATCTCCAGAGGCTGTATTGACCGACAATACATTATTGTCCAAATGTCCACGCTTCAAAGTTATTCTAAAAAAACGAAGCGCCAGCAGAGTGCTTTTTTATTGGAATGGGCTTGGGTGATTTTGAGGGGAGCGAGGAGAAAAACTTCCAAAGCTGAATGCGAGGGGCCATTTACCGCCCCGAGGCCGTGGCTCTCATTGCCCCTTACACCTCTGGGTACGATAGTAAAAAGGTGAAGGAGAAACCAGGTCAAAACTTCTTGAGCACTCTCTCCGAAATATATCAACTCAGGGCGACCTGGGTCGCACCGGACTATGAGACCTCGCAGATCCTGACAGGCCATGGATGCTTCAACAAGCGCCTGCATGACATGTGCCTCGTGGAGAGTGGTGCATGCTAGTGCGGACTGGCGGAGGAGGACCTCCACCACGTCTTGTGGGAGTGTGCGCTGTACGAGGACCTCCGGTGCGCCCTGCTGGACGGGATTGTTCGCGAGGACGAGGGTCCGGTTTATTACCAGGACCTCGTTGCTTCGGCGGAAAACTTCGGCAAGCTACGGGAGTTCGCACATCACTGGCATAAGAGGCGGAACAGCTCGGACCGTGATCGTGGACCAGTGGGTGCTTGAGGAAGGATCCGGACCGCGGGGATCTGCGTGTTGTGTACGTCTGCCCCAGAAAGGGGAGAAAGACCAATTAGGGACAAGGACAACCCACCACCTCCCATGGCCCCACCAACCTCGCGGTTATATGGGCCGAAACGCGGGAGGGCGCCCGTTCGGTACTTGCTCGGTGGCTCTTTCCCGGGGCGCCTTCTTGACTCCCTACAAATTCTTTCTTTCCTGTCCAGGACAAGGACAGGAAAGAAATTAGTAGGGAGTCAAGAAGGCGCCCCGGGAAAGAGCCACCGAGCAAGTACCGAACGGGCGCCCTCCGTTTCGGCCCACATAACCGCGAGGTTGGTGGGGCCATGGGAGGTGGGGGGTTCTCCGAAATATATCTTGTAGAATAAGAAGTTTGCGCCGATGTCCCAGACTTTGTAGCTTAGAATGGACCAGCGCTTCGTCACCAATGAGTCTTCTATTGTATGCTGATCATCAATTTCTAGTATCTGCAAAGAGAAACTACCGAAACTAACCTGCTCTCCCGACTCCTCATCCATGAACCCTTCCATGTACTTGGTCTTGAGGCGATAGACTCGCCGTCCCTTGGTCGTGCTGAACATCTTGGCGGCTTTGCTCTTGGCCTCGGATATGGTCATGGTGGGGTTGAACTGCTTCAGCAGACGCTCGGCAAAGTTCTGACCGGCACCTGTTGTTGGTTTTAGTGGATTTTGACAAAAAATGTCTACAATATAAGGTATTTTGGATTGGCTAAGATGTTTTGGTGTATTGGAAGTGCTAAGTAGCGTGGCACGCGTGCCACAATTAAGCGTAGTTACGCTTAACTGATCCCAGTCGCGTTCTAACATCGCGTGGAGTTGGTAGTCTCGCGACAAATTCATATTGCCCTAGCAATGCCGTACTGCCGTTTTGTAGTGTAAAAATGATAGTAGGAGATAAAATCTTAAAAATGGAGGTGTTTCGTATTATCGGTAAGTACGATTTTCATTGTTTTCTAATAAATCTTAATTTATTTCAATTTACTAATATTTAATAGAATGGTTAGTCAAAATCAACCTTAAACAATTAAGATAAAGTTTATTTTGGATTGATTCTATTCCCAAAGTACTTCGCTCCGTGTTCGCTACTCAAATAGTGATGTGGCCAAGTAGAATATTGAATTTATCGATTGATATCGATACAAGGATATAAATAAATAGTAACGCAATAATTATAATGTATTAATGAGTGAGACGTTGCATTGATCACTAAATAGACATCAGTAGTTCCTCTAACCTTCATTTAAAATATTTTTAGGTTCCCAAAGATGCAAGCATCAAAGAGAAATGGATAGATGCAACGGGTAGAGTTAATTGGATGCCAACCAAATCAAGCATGATATGCTCTGAACATTTTTTTAGAAGTCGATTTTATAATATCAAATAAAGGATATAGATATACGAAACCTACTGCGCTTCCATCAATGAAAATCGTTAAGTTTTTTAATCAAATAACCTTGTTTAATTTTATTACTTTCAGTAAGTATTGAAAATACTTGATACTATAATACAAAACAACACACCTCTTAGTTATATTTTTGTATGAAGATTGACTGACTAAATATCAAATTTAATTCATAAACACACTAATTAATTTTTCTCCTATTCATTTTTATATAGGTACTAGATGATGCCCGCGACTTCGTCCGCGTGGATTTAGGTTTTTAAAAATCCTGTGGGAACTTTTCAACTTTCCGGGATAAAAAGTAGCCTATGTCCTTTCCCGGGATGCAAGCTATCTCTGTACCAAATTTCATCAAAAATGGTTGAACGGTTGAGCCGTGAAAAGCTAGCAGACAGACAGACAGACGGACACACTTTCGCATTTATAATATTAGTACGGATTTATTCTCAAAATTTAATTTTGGTTTCAGCCTTGACAAAATGATAAATGTGGTCACTCCAGGTTCTGCAAAAAAGACAAGTGATTCGGAGATTCCTGCGTCTAATCACGTTACCGATTTGATGAAGGCAATAGTCGAAAAATATATACATAAATGTTCGCATACACCATTTATTAAAATTAAAAATAAGACTTTCGAAACGCCAGTTTCTTAACAAATATGTTTTATTTCAAGGGCAATAAATAAAATTTATCTATTTTCATACGTTGCAGTATTTATTGTGCATACTTGTAAAAGGCGTGCATACATACCAGCACTTTTATTCAATTTTATAATTACCTTTTTTAATTTTATTTTTGCGAATGAACAAAATAACGAGTATCTATCGATATCGATAGGTAATTCATTGAGCTACGTGGTGCGGCCTTAGCAGAGTAGGAAAAAAAATCGACCGATCACGCAAATGTCAACCATATGATTCAAGTAATTAAGTTTATAATTGCTACTACTTAGAATACCGCCATCTATGGTCAAGTAGCGGAATTAATTGGACAATTGAATCTAGTGTGACGTGAGTGTGACTATAGCTCGTAAATACGTTCTTCCGCTAAAGCAAAATAAATCTTATTTCTAGAACGTCAGGGTTTGTTTCCAAATCTGTGACGTAGGCTAGTTTTGACTAAACTTAAACGACAAATCAAATGATTTGTTTGTTTGTAGTGCAATATATGACTATCGGTATATTTGTATGAGTTTGGCGACAGCGGTTCCTATAGTCATTTTGGTGAATTGCACTTCCACTGTTCTTTCTGTTCCGTGGTCTTATCGCTAAATAGCGATCTCTTCCAGACAACCTTCACGCTAGGGAAAAAACGAACAAATGGACAATGGGAAGTGGTGTAAAATAAACCTAAATACCAATAGCTAAATAAACTAAACCATATAATAAGAATATAAAATACATATTGTTAATACACTAATACATACAAATAAAGTATAATAGACATACATAAGACTACATAGATATATATACACATATAGATTTAAATAATAAACTATGCCGTTACTGATGATAGCAAAGAGATAGGTAATGATCTTTGACGTCAATTTTAAATTAGTTAAGGGATTCAGCACGATGGATTTGCGAGGGAAGCTCGTTCCATAAACAGATAGCAGTGACCGTGAAGGAATTCTTAAAGTATTTTGTCCGATGTGTAGGTGGCGCTAGAATGAGTTTTCCCGCTGATCGTAAAACTCTATCTGGTCTGTCATGGCCTAGAAATTTGAAATTTTCTTTTAAATAACTTGGAGTCATTGGATTGAACAATACACAGTACAGAAGAGAAACAATGTGCAGATTCCGGCGAAAGCGAATGGGTAACCATTTGAGCTTTGAACGAAATTCGGAGACATGGTCATATTTGCGCAAGCCAAATATAAACCTAATAGCAAGGTTTTGAATTCGCTCAAGTTTATTAAGTTGGTCCTCGGTTAAATCAATGTAGCTTGCGTCTGCATAATCGAGAATAGAGAACAGTAAAGATTGAGCTAACATAATCTTAGTAGGAATGGGAAGCAAAGAACGTAGGCGCCTGAGAGAACCCATGGCAGCAAAGGTCTTTCTACTGAGTTCCTTTAATTGATGAGACCACGAGAGAGTAGTGTCCAAGTAGACATCGAGATTTTTCACAGTAGCACTATAAGGTATAACAACACCATTTAATGTAAGTATTGGTAGATTATCCCAATCAACCCTCGAAATCAAGCCAGCACCACCAATAATAATAGCCATTGTACATAATCCAAAATGAAGTCTGTCCTTACAGTCCCGCGAAGCCAGAAGCTGACGGAACCCCTGAATGCTGGTCCTGAGTCTGAACGGAGTGAAGGGGAACGAAGTTAGAGTAGATAAAGCTGAATGCAGGAACGACGGAGCGAGTTTTCTGGTGTAGCACATGAAAAATTGCCACCCTCGTAGGTATGTTACGATTTCAGGAACCGTCTCAGTTAAACTGGTGATTTAGCTAATAAATATTTTACTAAATTAATGAGGTAATCTTCATCTTTTTGGGGATTTTTTGACATGCGTGTATATATGGGCAGCACCTCACACTCACCGTATATCCTGGCGTAGTTGATGACCTTGGCGTGGTCGCGGTGGATGTCTGCGGCTCTGGCGGTGAGCGAGTGCAGGTCGGTGCCGCGCCGCTTGTCCCCGGCCAGCACTGCCCAGCCGAACGCGCTGCCCCCGCACAGCCCCACACCGCTGTCCCCCAACAGCGCCGCTATCCACAGCTCCTGAGGTTGCAGGATACGTTTTCGCTTGACAATTTCTAATTCGGAGCACGCTTGCCTATTCACTCTTGCCTGGAAGGTATTTAGGTTAGACGTGACAGGAAACCTGGAGGCCAGCAGGGCGTTCCAAGCCTTAGCGGTTCGAACCAGAAATGTTACGTGCGAGTAGATTGGATGTCGACCGTCAGGATGCCAACGCTCACGGTTTGCGCTGTGTTATGTTATGGACCATTTGCTATGCCTGCCTTGCCGATGTCCTTCACGTGCTTTTGAGCTTTTTAAAAATTCTGTGAAAACTTAGTTTTCGTAAAAAAAACCAGCAACAAACAAATCTCCGGACAATGACAGACAAACATACTTCCGCATTTGCAATATTAATGTGGATTTATATCCAACTTATTAAGCTAATATTTGGCTAGTTTTTCAAACGTGTGTAATGAACCGAGAACTTTGAAAGAACCTTATGAAAATTGACTGGTGATGTGTTCAACTGAGTAAGTATCATCTTATGAGTAAGTAGGTTGAGTAGTATCCTGAACTTTTCAAATGAATTGAGGATGGTTACCAAGGAAGTTTAAGTCGGTAGAAAACTTACAGAGAGAAAGTTTTTAGGACATGTGGTTTTCTCCGTAAACAATGGCAAACGATGATAAATAGATTACATTTTTCTGTCAAATAAATGTTTCGATAAAGCGCTATTGAATCTATGTAGTACTGATGCGGAGAATCCTGCCTTCCCTGCAGAAGGAACTCGTCACAAAGTACTATCGCACCGCAAGGCATCTAAAGGTTTGCACCCCTGCACCACCACTGCACTGCACTACTGCACTGTGCACTGTGGTATACAACCACACGGTTTGCACCCCTGCACCACCACTGCACTGCACTGCACTACTGCACTGTGCACTGTGGTATACAACCACACGGTTTGCGGGTTTTTTCCTTGTGTATCAAAACATTGCTACCAAATTTTGACTACTTTGACGGATCTTGACAGACACGACAGACAGGCCACGGAGTAATCTTATAAGGGTTCCTTTTTTCTCTGGTGATATGGAGCCCTATAAAGTGTAGGTAAATACCTGTGAGTCGACGTCGGCACCCACAAACTTGTACCCGGGCGGCGCCTGCACCATCGCGCGCAGCTCCGAGCCGACGCGCTCGGCGTGCGCGTTGCTCGCCGTCATCCACGTCGGCTCCGACGCTCTACGTCATAGGACGGATTCCCACATTTACGTTGGCTCAAGGATCTAGATAACAGAGGGCATGTCTAAATAGCCCCGGCAGTGTTCGACCGCTAGGCCACAGCACACTTGCTGCCAGTGCCCAAACTGTACATATGTAATATGTGTGGGCTCGCCGCCATTTAATTGTAAAGACTTTGCTCATTGAACATCGCGTCATCGTCCCCACCGTCATTGTGAGATTATAAAATGAGATGCGCAGTGTGTCACGGGACGTTATTCGTGTGGCTCTTGCCGAGGGCACTTCTCCGTAGACACTATGTGTGTCGTACTGTAGGTTATTATAATTGTTGTTGTGACCTAATGTGGTTTAAGACGTTGAGGTTATAGTACTAGGTTGTGAAAGGTGTTGTGAATGTGTTTGTGACTGTGTAGTGCGTGTTCACTAGCTGTGTATCGGTAAGTCCTTCTTGTATCGTTCCAATTTGTATTAGACAAACGTGATTGTTGTAGTTGATGTTAATTGAATTAGTTGTGGTGTGCTAGGTTAGCTGGTTGGTCTGGGACCGGTATGGGGACATGGTGGAGCCGGTCGCTAGGTAGGGTTAGGTTAGCTGGTTGGTCTGGGACCGGTATGGGGACATGGTGGAGCCGGTCGCTAGGTAGGGTTAGGTTTACCTACGTTACGTTACGCTAGTGGTTTTCACGTGTGATAAGTGAGTATTACAATTATTGTAATTGAAATTACTACCGTCTGATGTCGGCCATCCCCTTGTTCTCCGACATATTATGTATAAAATACACAGTAGTCTAACGCTTCTGATCCCGTGCTAAATGACGACCACAATGAGCGCTAACAACTATTAGACGGAAATGTGGCTACTCTGTGAACTGCTCTGTGGCTCGCTCTGCGTAGCGAGTCGCAAAACAAAGCATTAGTAATGGTCAAGACTGGTACCGCCTCGTGAGCGTCCCGCACACCACCACCTGCGGCACGATGGCGCCGTAGCGCCGCGCCGAGCGCCGCAGCCGCTCCGGCAGCAGCCGCTCCGGCAGCCACACCACCTGCTGCCCCGTGACGCGCTCGCGGTTGTTGCGCCAGTACGACATCATGCGCCCGAACGACAGCACCTGGCCCAAACTGCTTCATAAGCAACATTCAATACAAACACTAGCCAACCAACTCATCCCGTCCAAAGCTGACATCTATAGAACGTATACTTCGATCGAAACATCATTTATATCTCTACTATGAATGTACACTTATTATCAGCGACAGACACAGACAGACAGCGATTTATTCTATTTTATGTAACTGTAATGAATCCGTAATTAATTGGTGAACTTGGTGTTATTTGAACCCGATAGACTGGAGGAACACGGCGCTATCTATTGGTAAGATATTCTCTAGAAGAAATACCTATAGGCCAACAACGCATGACGGTAAACCCTGCGCCGAGAGCACGTTCTGGCTGAACATGTTGAGGAAGTCCTTCGCCAGCGGGTTGCCCACCTTGTACTTCGGCCCGTCCTTGTGCGGCAGCCGCAGCAAGTGACAACAACCTACGAACAGCTCGCAACACATACCTTCTCAGCGTCGTTGCCCTGCGCCGAGAGCACGTTCTGGCTGAACATGTTGAGGAAGTCCTTCGCCAGCGGGTTGCCCACCTTGTACTTCGGCCCGTCCTTGTGCGGCAGCCGCAGCAAGTGACAACAACCTACGAACAGCTCGCAACACATACCTTCTCAGCGTCGTTGCCCTGCGCCGAGAGCACGTTCTGGCTGAACATGTTGAGGAAGTCCTTCGCCAGCGGGTTGCCCACCTTGTACTTCGGCCCGTCCTTGTGCGGCAGCCGCAGCAAGTGACAACAACCTACGAACAGCTCGCAACACATACCTTCTCAGCGTCGTTGCCCTGCGCCGAGAGCACGTTCTGGCTGAACATGTTGAGGAAGTCCTTCGCCAGCGGGTTGCCCACCTTGTACTTCGGCCCGTCCTTGTGCGGCAGCCGCAGCAAGTGACAACAACCTACGAACAGCTCGCAACACATACCTTCTCAGCGTCGTTGCCCTGCGCCGAGAGCACGTTCTGGCTGAACATGTTGAGGAAGTCCTTCGCCAGCGGGTTGCCCACCTTGTACTTCGGCCCGTCCTTGTGCGGCAGCCGCAGGAAGTGACAACAACCTACACACAATGTTATTACAACGAACTGAAAGCAAATAACTGCTCAGCTCCAGGAGGTGTCCACATGGAACATTCAATATTTGTTTTATTTCTTTATGGCACACACATTTATATACAGCCTACAGGACAACAATACAAGATACAGCAGAAACTATACAAAGAGGTGCCAGGGCGGCTGGTTGCTACAGCGATCTGTTACAGGCAACCTTTGGTAAAAGGATTTAATTGACCACTAGCTTTTAGACACAAATTTCAAACCCCTATTTTACCTCCTTAAGAGTTGAATTTTCAAAAATCCTTCCTAAAAATCCTATTAGGACCTGGGCATCTGCTAAGAAAGGATTTTTGAAAATTCAACCCCTGTATTTAATGGTTGTTAGAGGTCAGTAAAATACAGGAACTGAACTTAAACACTTATTTAATTAATTAAAAACTGGAGACAATTCCGGGACACGTCACACCAAACCAACAATAATACGAAGAGAATGTCCTGTTATAAAGTAAATAGCCAATAAAGTTCTTGCGCTATTGCTCGCACAATTTTTGCAGGCGATTGTCTTGAACATGCCCCCGGGCGTTGAAGGCTGCACCTTCAACCACCTTGATTGACTTCACAAATTGGTAACGGGCAAATGCGGGAAAACGATCTTCTCACAGTTCCGCTTGCCTTTTTTACGTCAGCCACTCGTGCAACTTGATCGGGGCCAGGAAAAAGAGCCACAATTCTTCCCAGTTTCCACTTTAAGGGAGGTAGATTTTCCTCCTTTCGAAGGACCAACGAGTTGAGTTCCAATGTATGGTATGGTGTCTGCCATTTAGTACGTTTCTGGAGTTCAGAAACGTACTCCTTGCTCCATCGCGCCCAGAAATGCTGCCGGAGTTGCTCAACTCTTTTGTATCTGGTCACATGTGTGTCCGCTTTGCGTCCTTGGTAATCTTCAGTCGGAATAGCTGTGAGCGGACGCCCAATTAAAAAATGGCCAGGGGTCAGTGGGGTCAAGTCGTCTGGATGCGAAGATAAAGGAGTAAGTGGTCGCGAATTTAAAATTGCCTCAATTTGTGTTAAAGTCGTATACAATTCTTCGTAAGTTAAATGACTGTTGCCTAGCACTCGCAATAAATGAAATTTGGTGGATTTTACCCCCGCCTCCCAAACACCACCGAAATGAGGAGAATACGCCGGAATAAAGTGAAAATTAATTCCTTCATTTGAAAGCTCACTGGACAGTGAGTCAGAATTTTGTTGCAAAAACTTGGTTAGATCATTGTACGCTCCAACAAATGAAGTTCCGTTGTCAGAATATAGATGGCGTGGTTTTCCGCGACGAGCCACAAGTCTACGTAGAGCTAGAATGTAGCTATTACTTGTCAAGTCACCTACCAATTCCAAATGAATAGCCTTGGTAGTGAAACATATAAAAATGGCGATGTACACTTTCACAATACGACAACCACGTCCTTGACGACTTGCGGAAGATATAGGACCCGCATAGTCAACGCCAACGGTTTCAAAGGGGGAACCACCTGGAGTAAGTCGCCGCTGCGGCAAATCACCCATAATAGGAGCGACAACACTTCCTTTCATTCGTGTGCATCGAATGCAACGACGATAAGTAGCCTTTGCCAAATTACGGCCACCGATTGGCCAGTAAACTTCTCTGATCGAAGCCAACAATAATTGTGGCCCAGCGTGCATAAGTTTCGTATGTTCGTATTTAAATAATAGTTGAGTGAATCGATGAGTGGACTGTAAAATTAAAGGATGTTTTTTATCATACGAAAATTCTGAGTTGCTGATACGACCGCCAACCCGCATTAAATTATTCTCATCTAGAAACACGTTAAATTTTAATAAAGCACTCTTCGCAGGCAAGTTTTTCTTATGCAATAAAATATCATACTCGGCGAAGGATTCTTTCTGAGACGTGCGAATAATGACGTTTAATGAATTATTTAATTCAGTTTCAGTGAGAAAATTGGTTGTAGCACGTCGTCCTTTACATTCTTCAACAAAACGTAGCATATACGCAATTGCACGTCTAAGCCTGCTAAAATTTGAAAAACGGTCAAAATTAATAAACTCAGATGAATTTTCCGTTTTAACTAAACACGACAACTCAGTACGCGTTTCAGGTAGCGAATCGGAATGTACTGACGAAGAAGGCCAATTACTGTTAGGTTCCTTCAAAAAACTTGGCCCTGACCACCACATATCGAGAGACTGAATAGTGTCAACACTGACTCCACGTGACACATAATCCGCTGGGTTTTGCTTAGTAGGAACGTGTCGCCATGCGCAATCACCGGTCTTTTCTAAAATATCGCCGACGCGATTGCGAACAAATGTATGTAGCTTACTCGGCAACATCTTAAGCCAACCTAATACAATAGTGGAGTCGGTCCAAAAAACAGTACACGCTGCATTAACTCTAAGTGAGCTAGTAACTTTTTCATACAGCTTCGCTGCAACCTGAGCTCCACAAAGCTCAAGCCTAGGGATAGTTGTGGCTTTAATGGGTGCCACCCTACTCTTAGCAAGTAATAACCGCACTAAGATTCTGCCACTACTATCAATGCTACGGACGTAGAGACACGCCCCGTAAGCCCTTTCCGACGCATCGAAAAATGCATGAATCTCTACTCGCACGAACAAATCTATTAATACGCGACGTGGTACTTGTAGATTTGTCAAAACATGCAGATTTTTAATTACTTCCCACCAAGCTTCTTGAATCTCCGGCGTCAATGGGTCATCCCACGATAAGTTTTGTAACCATAAGCTTTGCAATATAATTTTTAATTTAATAACGACCGGAGAGACCAGACCTAATGGATCGAATATCTGTGAAATTACAGAAAGCACATCACGTTTTGAGCTTCCCTTTACTGTGATCGAAGTACCGATCGGAAAATGCAACTCATCAGATTCAGGGTGCCATCCTAAACCTAAAGTTTTGCTTGACTCGTTACCCCCTACATTTAAATCATGCGTGGACTCAGTGGACTCTGAAACTAACTGAGGCTCATTAGACTTCCACTTTCTCAGTGGCAAGCGAGCAGAGGCGAGGGTAGCCGTTACTTCACTACGAATGTTACGCACTACGTTTAAATCATCCCCGCCACTCAACAGATCGTCAACGTAAAAATCGTGAAGGATGATTTCAGCGATCTGATTGTCCTTACATTCAAGTCCTAGCTGCTTAAGGCATCTGGTAGCAAGGAAAGGTGCACTTGCTGTACCATACGTTACGGTATTTAATTCAAATGCCTTAAGTGGTTGATTAGGGTTGTCACGCCATATTATACGCTGTAAATACCTATCATCAGGATGCACAAGTATCTGACGATACATTTTCTCCACGTCGGCTAAAATAACGTACTTGTGTTGCCTAAACCTCAGAAGAATGGACAACAAATCGTCCTGCACTGTCGGACCTACCATCTGAATACTGTTTAGACTAATATTAGTGCTAGTGGTAGAGGAACTTGCATTGAACACGGCCCTTAATTTAATAGTCACACTGTTCTCACGCAACACGCCATGATGTGGGATAAAATGTGCATTACTATCCGAATTAAGTTCACATTCTGACATGTGACCTAAAGACTGATATTCGGACATAAACTCGCGGTACATTTCATAGAGTTTTGGTTGTTTAAGAAGCCTGCGTTCTAAAGACAAGAAACACTGCTTAGCTCGATGTAAAGAATCGCCTAAAACACTAGGATTTTCCTTTAATGGGATTCTTACGCAAAAACGACCGTCCTCTAAGCGAGTAGTATTTTCAATAAAATGCTCCTCACATAATTTCTGTTCCGGTGAATAACTAGATGAACTGGAAATATTTACTTCTTCTAAATTCCAAAACCGTGCGAGTTGACTTTGAATATCTTAATTTAGTATATCAGTGGTAGGGCTAGTGTTAACGTAATTACATTGTATATGGTTAGGCAGATGTGATGTGGAAAATCTGTCATTCATCGGGCCAGAAATTATCCACCCTAACCTAGTCTCGCAAAGGGTAGGCTTATTATTACCTACATTAATTCTTTGCGATCCTACAATGTCCCAAAAAATATCAGCACCTAATATTAAATCCACTGACGCCGGTGTGTGAAAATGAGGATCCGCTAAACAAACGTCAGTAGGTATATTGACGTTTGAAATGTCGAGTGATCGACATGGCACGTTGTCTGTTAACGACGGCAAAACAAAACAATTTAAACTAGTCATAAATGTATCATTTAATGACTTCAAACGCAACCGACACATTTTATCAATATGCGTAGACGCATTATTAATACCCAGTACAGATTGATCGATATGATTATAAGGCAGATTTAACTGACGAAACATTTTTTCTGACAGTAGGCTAGAAGTGCTACCAGAATCCAAAACAGCGCGTCCGATATGTTCGCGATTATTTGAATCATATAACTTAACTAGCGCAGTCGATAATATAACGTCCCCGCGGCGACTGTTTACTTCAAGACTCGCGGACGACACGCTCGCTGATAACGCTAAGTTATTTGGATTTGTGGTGGAGGGAGTCGCGCTGACACTTTCAGGGCTCTCGCCATGCACAACCGGCTTCTGCTTATCTGTAACATGGACTAAAACTGAGTGTTTTCTTTTGCAAATTTTACACCCATTTTTTTTACAATTATTTGAAAAATGGGATTTTGAAAAACAATTAAAACATACCTTAAAGGTAGGTAATAACTGCAGGCGCTCTTCATTACTCAACGCTAAAAATTGAGGGCAAGTACTTAATTTATGCACGGCGCTGCATTTGGGACAAAAGTCCTTTGAACTTAAATTATTATTAGTTTGTGTGGTCACCATAGCCTTTAGTTTTGACTGTTTATTATTTGAGTTGTTTTGGGGTGTCTGACGCGAAAATTCTATTGTATCAAGTATATTAGTACGCATCCTAACGAAATCGAGGAAGTCCTGTAGCTCTATGCGTTTTTTGCTGTCTAAGCGGCCTTTATATTCCTCCCATTCACGATAAGTTGTACTGTCCAACTTATGAGTGATAATGTAAATGAGAAGGGTGCTCCATTCCTTAATCGGTTCACCTAAGATCTCTAAAGCACGGAGATTTTTATTAAATTGGTCGAGAATGTGCTTTAAATTAGAAGCAGATTCCCGTGTGACCGGTTCGATATTAAATAAAGCAGCAACATGGTTTTGTATTAACAAACGTTTATTATCAAACCGATCACACATGAGTTTCCATGCTACATTATAGTTGCTAGACGAAAACTCGATGGATGATATTACCACAGCGGCAGACCCCTCCAATGATGTTCTTAAATAATGGAATTTATTGACGTCATCTATGTCGTCATTATTATGAATTAGACTGGTAAAAGTATCTCTAAACTCCAGCCAATTGTTATATGCACCACTAAACTTAGGAAGTTGGATGGTAGGCAACTTGACAGGGTTCAGTCTACTACAGCGTGAACCATCATCGCTAGGAAGTGGCACTTGTGACTTTTTATAATTTGCTAGCATCTCCTGTCCTTGGCTTAAGGCCTTGTAATATCTACATTCAAACTCTTCACGTTCTGCCAACTGCAGGTCAACGTTATCCGAGATACACTCTAACCGAGTTTGAGTTTCATCGTATTGAGAGTACAATAAGTCTAACTTGTTTATGCGTAATTCCAACTCACTGATATCCTTTGCAGATGGTGACACGGTGCTATTCTCCAATGACTTCAAATAACCAGAAAAAATTGTAATCCGACCTTTATAACTGCTCCGTTTTTTAGTTAACTCATTAATTTCGGCCATTCTTGGGAGACGGGTGCAAAACCTGGAATTTGATACAATAATAATGTAATAACTATATAAACAATTTATATTTTTACACAGTTAGATACCTAAAACAACAATTATTGATATAATAGTTTAATGTCAAAGTTTTTAAAAATCTCAAAGTTAGGTTTGTAAAATTAGACAATATTACAATGTGAAATCTATATCTATTTGATTATTAACATGCTACTAAATGTTAAATGTTAAATATATTTAATCTAGGCAGACATACTATCACAATTTAACAGTTTTTAAGATTAACTTTGACTAAAATTTACACATTGTCAAATCCATAACCTATGACCAATTGACCACACATGACCTGGAATTTCTGGTACAATCCGGTTCGAAGGACCAATGTATTTAATGGTTGTTAGAGGTCAGTAAAATACAGGAACTGAACTTAAACACTTATTTAATTAATTAAAAACTGGAGACAATTCCGGGACACGTCACACCAAACCAACAATAATACGAAGAGAATGTCCTGTTATAAAGTAAATAGCCAACAAAGTTCTTGCGCTATTGCTCGCACAATTTTTGCAGGCGATTGTCTTGAACAACCCCTAAGGGGGTGAAATAGGGGTTAGCAATTTGTGTAGTCTACGCGGACGAAGTTGCGAGTAAATAAGCTAGTTTAGTAGTATAAATGAACTTCAAAATCGACTTACCCTGTACCTGCACACCGCACCACACTCCGAGCCCGTGGTACTGGTTGGCCGCCGCTTGCTCGTCGCGCGTCTTCCGCGCATAGTAGGCTCTCCTTCCCAAGTCCTCCTGCAATGTTTCATCATCACCAACCCATCGCCGGCTCACTACTGAGTACGACTTGTCACACCTGTACGGGACCGATGTGCAGGCTCGACCGTACCGAAGAGATCTCCCACCGAGCGGTTGGTTGTGCTCGGTAGCGCCAGCTGGGCCGACGGTTGTATCTTGAAACTTCTATATATAGTCCAGATTGCCGAACACTCTGTTAGTGCGAGTACTGTCGGCGGTACATTTGTTCGGGACTACGTCATCGATTGAACAGCGCCATCTAGTTTGTACTGTGGCAACCGCCACACCACCACCACACGCCACCTTTGGGAACATTATGGAGAACTCTCAGGCATGCAGGTTTCCCCACGATGTTTTCCTTCACCGTTAAAGCGAGTGATATGAATGGGTAACGATCCTCAGCGATGAGGAATCGACGACCCACCTCCACAGTGTTGGGCAGCATGTGTATATCCGCCTCGAACTCGTTGTGCTTGCAGCTCAGCAGAGGGCAGGTCTGCAGCAGTTTGTGCAGAGGCACCGCAGGCTCGCCCTTAGGGTCGTCTTGCGTCCTGCTGTACGGCACCAGGAACCCCCACCCTTCCGTCTGCAGGTAGTGGAGGGGGTAGCCCTCCCAGGAGAGGCGCAGGAGTTTAGGAGTTATCTAGAAATATTACTGACGTTGGCGTCGATTCTTTCTTTAACTGTATCATCAAGTGAGACCATGGTCAAACTGTATACACTTTGAATCAGTTTTCCCTTTAACTACGATCTGCCACGTTGGGGGCGTGTCCGTCGGCGTGACGGACGCCACACGGTGAAGCGTAAACTGCTTCATGTAAATTACACCAAATTGTGCTAAGCGGGAGACTAATATTCCTTTTTAAAACAAAAAAGTATTGGTCATTAAAATCCTTTAGCCGTTTTGTCATTATTAAGAAAACCTTTCGGATAAATCTGTTGTAAGCAAATAAAAATACTGACCTGCATACTGGTAGTGACACTGTTGGCGCCGGGCGTCCACCCGGGCTGTGTGGTGGGCTTCGCGCACAGCTTCCTGTACCAGGCGGGGTAGCCCGCTAGCTGCGGCCTCTTCACCGGCAGCGCCGCGCCCAACACGTACAAATACTGACCTGCATACTGGTAGTGACACTGTTGGCGCCGGGCGTCCACCCGGGCTGTGTGGTGGGCTTCGCGCACAGCTTCCTGTACCAGGCGGGGTAGCCCGCTAGCTGCGGCCTCTTCACCGGCAGCGCCGCGCCCAACACGTACAAATACTGACCTGCATACTGGTAGTGACACTGTTGGCGCCGGGCGTCCACCCGGGCTGTGTGGTGGGCTTCGCGCACAGCTTCCTGTACCAGGCGGGGTAGCCCGCCAGCTGCGGCCTCTTCACCGGCAGCGCCGCGCCCAACACGTACAAATACTGACCTGCATACTGGTAGTGACACTGTTGGCGCCGGGCGTCCACCCGGGCTGTGTGGTGGGCTTCGCGCACAGCTTCCTGTACCAGGCGGGGTAGCCCGCCAGCTGCGGCCTCTTCACCGGCAGCGCCGCGCCCAACACGTACAAATACTGACCTGCATACTGGTAGTGACACTGTTGGCGCCGGGCGTCCACCCGGGCTGTGTGGTGGGCTTCGCGCACAGCTTCCTGTACCAGGCGGGGTAGCCCGCTAGCTGCGGCCTCTTCACCGGCAGCGCCGCGCCCAACACGTACAAATACTGACCTGCATACTGGTAGTGACACTGTTGGCGCCGGGCGTCCACCCGGGCTGTGTGGTGGGCTTCGCGCACAGCTTCCTGTACCAGGCGGGGTAGCCCGCCAGCTGCGGCCTCTTCACCGGCAGCGCCGCGCCCAACACGTACAAATACTGACCTGCATACTGGTAGTGACACTGTTGGCGCCGGGCGTCCACCCGGGCTGTGTGGTGGGCTTCGCGCACAGCTTCCTGTACCAGGCGGGGTAGCCCGCCAGCTGCGGCCTCTTCACCGGCAGCGCCGCGCCCAACACGTACAAATACTGACCTGCATACTGGTAGTGACACTGTTGGCGCCGGGCGTCCACCCGGGCTGTGTGGTGGGCTTCGCGCACAGCTTCCTGTACCAGGCGGGGTAGCCCGCTAGCTGCGGCCTCTTCACCGGCAGCGCCGCGCCCAACACGTACAAATACTGACCTGCATACTGGTAGTGACACTGTTGGCGCCGGGCGTCCACCCGGGCTGTGTGGTGGGCTTCGCGCACAGCTTCCTGTACCAGGCGGGGTAGCCCGCCAGCTGCGGCCTCTTCACCGGCAGCGCCGCGCCCAACACGTACAAATACTGACCTGCATACTGGTAGTGACACTGTTGGCGCCGGGCGTCCACCCGGGCTGTGTGGTGGGCTTCGCGCACAGCTTCCTGTACCAGGCGGGGTAGCCCGCTAGCTGCGGCCTCTTCACCGGCAGCGCCGCGCCCAACACGTACAAATACTGACCTGCATACTGGTAGTGACACTGTTGGCGCCGGGCGTCCACCCGGGCTGTGTGGTGGGCTTCGCGCACAGCTTCCTGTACCAGGCGGGGTAGCCCGCCAGCTGCGGCCTCTTCACCGGCAGCGCCGCGCCCAACACGTACAAATACTGACCTGCATACTGGTAGTGACACTGTTGGCGCCGGGCGTCCACCCGGGCTGTGTGGTGGGCTTCGCGCACAGCTTCCTGTACCAGGCGGGGTAGCCCGCTAGCTGCGGCCTCTTCACCGGCAGCGCCGCGCCCAACACGTACAAATACTGACCTGCATACTGGTAGTGACACTGTTGGCGCCGGGCGTCCACCCGGGCTGTGTGGTGGGCTTCGCGCACAGCTTCCTGTACCAGGCGGGGTAGCCCGCCAGCTGCGGCCTCTTCACCGGCAGCGCCGCGCCCAACACGTACAAATACTGACCTGCATACTGGTAGTGACACTGTTGGCGCCGGGCGTCCACCCGGGCTGTGTGGTGGGCTTCGCGCACAGCTTCCTGTACCAGGCGGGGTAGCCCGCCAGCTGCGGCCTCTTCACCGGCAGCGATTTACCCAACGCATACAAATACTCGAACTGTTCACCCAACTCCTCAACATCTTGAACTAAATCACCCCGTACTTTTAAACTTTCGATATATTCCTCGCTTAGAACATCGAATTTTCGACTAGTCTTTTCCGATTTCGCAACATAATTTTCACTAAAACCTTTATCAATATTACACTTTTCTTTTTTTTTACTCTTGGCAACACTTTTTTTCAATTTTAACGTTTGGGTCGACCAGTCCTGGTCCCACATCCAGAGGTCGTCCCTGTAAGCTCGGTTCTCCATGAGGCGGCAGGCTTCGTCGGCTTTGGCCGAGAGGATCTGCCGCGATTCTAGTTTCAAGTCTTCGAACACTGTCTCTGCGGAGTCGATGTACTGCTGCCAGTTGGAGTTCACCGGGAGGTAGGCTGATCCTACAAATCATGTTTTTTATTTTTATGATTCAAGGGGAGGAAGCGCCGGGATAACTAATTCTTATGAGCTTCCGAGACCGTCTTGACGTCAAGCACGTAGCAAGCATTCTGACCGTTTACAAAGTTTGCCTGATGCTTGAGATGTGCTTGACGCGTGATTGATGCGATTTTATATTTTTGCTTGACGCCGTTCGGGCAGTGTTCGATGTATGAGAAAAGTGTAGTTTGCTTGATCAAACAAAACAAATCTACGTGCTTGACGTCAAGCCGCTTGACCGTTATAAATAAACGTTTTTCTTTCTTTCTTTCTTTATAAAAGGTTAAACAGAGACGGATGGATCGACGCACCCAGCTCCAGCATGCCGGCCAGCGTGGCGGGGTGCGGGAACCGCTGCAGGAACAGCGGCAGCAGCTCCCTGAGCACGTTGTGCGTGGCGATGACGTCACCGGCGCAGTACTTCATGAGTCGCTGGAAGTTGTCGCGCACGTCCTCCAGCGCCCCCTGCACGAACATGTCGCGGGTTTGCTTGTCTATGGCCACGCCGCAGTACAGCTTGTGGACCTACGGGGAGTCATTGAGCTTTAACTTGATAGTTCCATGAACACTCAACAACCAAGCCATACTTTTTTTACCAAGATGTAGGGTTTGTAGAGTCAGGGTTTACAAGTAGAGTTATTTGTTATTTATTCAAATTCAAATTCAAATTCAAATTTCTTTTTTATTGTTATACATGTGATACAGTCAAGGTGTAGCATTGTGTTTACAAAATGTTAGATTACGATACCACTAGCGACATCTGTGCGTGACTGTTGGAGAACATATATTTCTTATTGACGTGATAGGCAACAGCGCCATCTGTTCTTGGATAGGAACATTACGTTATACCACAGACTTTATTTGACTCTGTGTTACAGATAAAAATTTTGGTGCTCATGCTAAGTAAGAGAAAATATTTTAATGGGAAATTACTTTATGAACATTTCATTCTATTTAAACAAACCTAATTTAAATACATAAATATTTTATCTTAGTCGAAACTTTTGGATCTTGTGTCTATTATTTATTCATTCGTTCTTGATAGTCGTTGATTATTATCGTAATCATTGATTTATTAATCTGTGCACATGCGGTGTCGCCTTGAAAGAAAGAAAAAAAAGTAAAGTCAATGTCATAACAAATTAGAATTCGCTTAGGAAAAATTTAAGATTTGCAAAAGGATTTATTTGTACCGCGAGGTTTAATTTTTCTCCTTGGTGTGACATTAAGGAAGCTTGTTTCCTTTATATGAGATGAGTGCAAGAATTTTCTGTCCTGGCATCACCAGCCAGACGCGTACCCATTCGTGAGCTTTTCCGGAAAAGTGAAAATCATTCAGAGACACGGGTGCTCGCCCCTTCCTTTTCGTTCGAGACCTTGCTTGTGAAAGGTTGTGTGTGGTAAAAATACCAGGAGTAATGGCCGCCAGACGCCAATTGTGAAAGTGCACACGTGATGTGGGAAGTGTGAAATGGTATGTATTCTCACACCTGCAGTAGGGCGTGTGGCGGTTGCCACAATATAAACTAGATGGCGCTGTTCAATCGATGACGTAGTCCCGAACAAATGTACCGCCGACAGTACACGCACTAACAGAGTGTTCGGCAATCTGGACTATATATAGAAGTTTCAAGATACAACCGTCGGCCCAGCTGGCGCTACCGAGCACAACCAAACCGCTCGGTGGGAGATCTCCCATGAGACATGATGTCGTGTGTCGGCACGTGGCTCCAATGAATCAAATCCATCGGAAGCTGAGCAATCCTTCGCTAGTTGCACGCGTGGCCATCGAGGACTGCAAGGAAAACGCTGGAACCTTTTCGACGCGTGCTTATTTCTTTTCCATCGAGCGTGGCGGGCACACCGGGAAATTAATTCAAAGTTAGGTTTTCTTTCATTACTACTTTATTAGGGATTTTTAATAATCTTTTAAATTCATAACAATTGATGGTTTTTTTTTTAAATGTAACTAAAGGTTTGTACGCACCTGAGCGGCGCGGCGCGTCGCGTCAGTCCGACTGCTGCCGCTCGACGGTACCTACCGCACTACAACTTCAGTACGCGGCAGCTCGCGTCACTTCTATACCCGTTCGCTTACGAGCAACAACGTCGCAAGATGAGTGACAGTGAAGAGGATTTGATTATTATTTCTTTGTTGTGCAGAGGAAGAACGAATTATGGAAGAGAAAAAACCGGCTAAGTGCGAGTCAGGCTCGCGCAATGAGGGTTTCGTACTACAGTCGTATTTTTTCGACATTTTGCACGATAATTCAAAAACTATGATGCATAAAAATAAATAAAAATCTGTTTTAGAATGTACAGGTGAAGACCTTTCATATGATACTTGGTATAGTCACTCACTTCGAAAGTTGAAAATACTAATTAATTCAAAATTCTTTGATCTTTTATCGTTTTGTATTTTATGTCTTTTTTCTTGTACCTTTATTTGTATTTAAATTTATTATTAATCATCTAGTTAGTGTAAGTGGCAGTGCCGTTCTAATTAGATATAAAATAAATAAATAAATAAATGACCACAATTTTTTTTTGTGTGATCTAACCCTAAATTCACGGTTTTCAGATTTTTCCCCAAATGTCAGCTATAAGATCTACCTACCTGCCAAATTCCATGATTCTAGGAAGTACCGTGTAGGTTTCTTGACAGACAGACAGACGGACAGACAGACAGACAGACAACAAAGTGATCCTATAAGGGTTCCGTTTTTCCTTTTGAGGTACGGAACCTTAAAAAAGAAGAAGAAATGAATTGCTGACATACCAAAGTCACGCTATCAAGAAGGCGAATATCACATTTTGTTTCCTCGCCTTCTTAATGACTCTGTACGATTTCACATTTACTTCAGAATGTCGAAGACAAAATTCTTTATGCTATTGCCTAATAGTTTTTGTGGAAATTACATTAGAAACAATAGGTATACCACACAGGTCGGTAATATAATCCTACAAGAGACCTATGTCCAGCTGTGGACATATCTATCGGTTGATGATGATGATGATGATGATGATGATGATGATAGTTTTTATGGAAATTATAAAAAAATATTTATGCATATCCATACTTATATTATCAACGCAAAAGTGTATTTGTCTGTCTATCTACTAGCTTTTCACGGCTCAACAGCTTAACCGAATTTGATGAAATTTGGTACAAAGTTGAATTACATCCCGGGGAAGGACAGGCTAATTTTTATCCTGGAAAATGAAAGAGTTTCCACAGGATTGTTAAAGGCCCATTTATATGAAGTTTGGACCAGAGGTAGCTTGCATTCCGAGAATTGACAGAGGTAGGCAACTTTTTGTCCCGGAAAATCAGAGTTCACACGGGATTAAAAATCTTAAAAAAAAATGCAACTAGATGATGCCTGCGACTTCGTCCGCGTGGATTTAGATTTTTCTATAGGTGAGCACATTTCCGGGAATTACCTACTCGTACCTATATACCTGAGATAGATTATACCCTGTAGGATAAAAGTAGCCTATGTGTACCTACACATAGGCTAGTTTTATCCCGAAAATCAAAAAGTTCCCACGGGATTTTTAAAAAACCTATATCTACGCGAACGAAGTTGCGGGCATCAGCTAGAGGCTTAGGTTTTGTGGAAATTACATTAGAAAAAGCATTTTCGCAAAATGTCTTTGTTTTATGTGCAATAGAATATATAAAATAGGCAGGTAAACACAGGTACATATTATATCTAAATACCTATATAAAAGAAAAAGGTGACTGACTGATCTATCAACGCACAGCTCAAACTACTGGACGGATCGGGCTGAAATTTGGCATGCTGGCTAGCTAACTAGCTAATATGACGTAGACATCCGCTAAAAAGGGATTTATGAAAATTCAACCCCTAAGGGGGTAAAATAGGGGTTCGAGATTTGTGTAGTCCACGCGGACGACGTCGCGGGCATAAGCTAGTATAATATAAACACAATTACAACAATAGGTAGGCATATTTCCGAAACTATTAATTCTACCTAGATGAAGTAGGTAGGTATAATATGTACATAATATATTATAGTTATTTAATCAGGATTATTTTTGCCATTGATGTTACCTCATAACGCTCGGAGAGACATTTATACATTTAGACACTGGGAAGGGGGGAAGCCGACATCCTAGGGGTTGGGACTTTTGAGGATATACTTCTAAGAGCATGAGGAACACGTCGTGTGCCAAAAATTAAACCTACGTTATTTATTTTGAGGTCTATCTTGCCGATTCTTGCCTGTACTTTAAATACCTAACAAGATGCGCGTGTATCTTATTCGAGCGACGTACGCATACTGAAGCGCCGCGCCGCGCCGCTGGGTATGTCGCACTAGCGTCACTGCACTGCGCGTCGCTTCGCTGCGCTTCAAAATATTCTCTCCAGCCGTGCCGCGCGGCAACGCGCGGTGAAGCGCTGTGCAGCGCCGCTCTAGTGCGATATGCGCCATACAAAATGATAGAAATGATATTTTGAAGCTCTGTGCCGCGACGTGCAGCTCGCTGAAGCGCCGCGCCGCGCCGCTTAGGTGCGTACAAACCTTTAGTGTAGGTATATTATACTTGCTTGCACATTTCATAAACTTTTACCAGTGGACCCTACACTAGGAGGTGACCTGTATCGTAGTTTACACAAGTATATTCTAGTATTAAATTAAGTTTAAATTAAATTTTGATATAACACGGGGTACCTTTACGATTACAGATACTAAGTGCGTTGCCTTTCCGAACGCACGCCTTGTGATAATATTGTGCCTAGAGTTAAGCCGAGTCTAGCGTTTAGTAATTTTGTCTGTACGTAGAATTATCCCCCATTGGGAAACTGAACATTGTACCTAATTAATGTAATTTGTATCCAATATTAGCCTTTTAAATTCACAGTAAATGATAAAGTGTTCTCATATCCCGCGGTTTTCATGAATAACTTAAGGAACTCCGCAAGCTGCACAGTTGTCACTCCTGGCTCCTGGCTCCTGGCTCCTGCGGCGCACAACTGATAACAACGCGGATAACAACACTAAGTACAAAGTGACAACGTTACAATTAAGGACACTTAAGAGCTATTGGACTAAAAGTTCTTTCGTTATTTTATAAATGCTGAAAGTTTGTATGCGTATTTTTCCACAACACAGGGAAGATCGATCAATGACAATGAAATTTGGATCATGGTAGGAGATAATAGGTAAAAAGATGTTACGTAAAATAAAGTATAATTTATAGTTTGACAGTAATTATTTACCGACATGTATGGAACCGAATGTGAATGTCCAGACGTTTGAAGCGAGGGGCAGATCAACTGAGTATCACATATGAGCACTCACGTCAGTCAGGCTGTTGAGCGAGCTGACCTCCATCCAGTCGCCGTCGGAGGGGTGCGGCTCCTTGCTCTTGGCTTTGAGCACGGTGCGCTGGTAGCTGGTGACGCCGCTCACGCACGTGTGCATGGACATCGTGTCCATGAAGCGCACTCCTGCACACCACAGTTGTAACTAGATGGCGCTATTCAAACGATAACATTTCATGACGTAGTCCCGAACAGTACTCGCACTAACGTAGTTTTCTGCAATCCAGACTATTAAGAAGAACAAGAGTCACTGTGAAATGCTCTTTAAACATGTCTGCTATAAGACTATGCTCATTAATACCATTCACGCTCACTGGTAGGCCCGCAGGCCTACCGTTTGATTTATTGGTGGATTTCCAAAAGTTACGAAAATCATTTTTCGCATGCTGTGTAGCCAAGATATCCATTTTTATTTGTTCACTGTGGTTCTGACACCACATTTAAGCGTGACTTAAATAGACTGCGACTTCGATGCATGTCGTCATAGACCTACCACTTTTTGGTTTACCCCACCAGACCCATATTAAAAACTTCGAGCTGGCCTCCCTGTGTGCATCGCGAACATACCTGTCCCACCCAGCCACAGTACGCTTCCCAACGCGCGATCTTACAGTGCTGGATTCAATGGCAGCCACAGACAGAACATTTACAATGTCGCTATACAATTTATCGATTAGTAATATTGTGTGGACACGGACAGAATAATATTTAAGGTATCTGTAAATAATATTTAAATGTGTATGTATTTTTTATATATTTTGGTTTATAATAATAGTTTAAATGAATGTATCATTGCATGCCGCAAGGTGTCATCGCAATAAATAGAATTGAATTGAATTGAATTGATCAATACGCCCGCAAACACAATCACTACACGAACGAAACTCTTCGGGAAAATCGATAGCTTTTAATTTTTCATGAAATAGTTTCGTATATATCACTATTACTTCCGGTTTTCTATCTCCCATAGACTCTCGCTCGCCACTTACATACACTCGTCAACTTCGGTTTTCTATCTCCCATAGACTCTCGCTCGCCACTTACATACACTCGTCAACTTCGGTTTTCTATCTCCCATAGACTCTCGCTCGCCACTTACATACACTCGTCAACTTCGGTTTTCTATCTCCCATAGACTCTCGCTCGCCACTTACATACACTCGTCAACTTCGGTTTTCTATCTCCCATAGACTCTCGCTCGCCACTTACATACACTCGTCAACTTCGGTTTTCTATCTCCCATAGACTCTCGCTCGCCACTTACATACACTCGTCAACTTCGGTTTTCTATCTCCCATAGACTCTCGCTCGCCACTTACATACATTCGTCAACTTCGGTTTTCTATCTCCCATAGACTCTCGCTCGCCACTTACATACACTCGTCAACTTCGGTTTTCTATCTCCCATAGACTCTCGCTCGCCACTTACATACACTCGTCAACTTCGGTTTTCTATCTCCCATAGACTCTCGCTCGCCACTTACATACACTCGTCAACTTCGGTTTTCTATCTCCCATAGACTCTCGCTCGCCACTTACATACATTCGTCAACTTCGGTTTTCTATCTCCCATAGACTCTCGCTCGCCACTTACATACACTCGTCAACTTCGGTTTTCTATCTCCCATAGACTCTCGCTCGCCACTTACATACATTCGTCAACTTCGGTTTTCTATCTCCCATAGACTCTCGCTCGCCACTTACATACACTCGTCAACTTCGGTTTTCTATCTCCCATAGACTCTCGCTCGCCACTTACATACACTCGTCAACTTCGGTTTTCTATCTCCCATAGACTCTCGCTCGCCACTTACATACACTCGTCAACTTCGGTTTTCTATCTCCCATAGACTCTCGCTCGCCACTTACATACATTCGTCAACTTCGGTTTTCTATCTCCCATAGACTCTCGCTCGCCACTTACATACACTCGTCAACTTCGGTTTTCTATCTCCCATAGACTCTCGCTCGCCACTTACATACACTCGTCAACTTCGGTTTTCTATCTCCCATAGACTCTCGCTCGCCACTTTCATACACTCGTCAACTTCGGTTTTCTATCTCCCATAGACTCTCGCTCGCCACTTACATACACTCGTCAACTTCGGTTTTCTATCTCCCATAGACTCTCGCTCGCCACTTACATACACTCGTCAACTTCGGTTTTCTATCTCCCATAGACTCTCGCTCGCCACTTACATACATTCGTCAACTTCGGTTTTCTATCTCCCATAGACTCTCGCTCGCCACTTACATACACTCGTCAACTTCGGTTTTCTATCTCCCATAGACTCTCGCTCGCCACTTACATACACTCGTCAACTTCGGTTTTCTATCTCCCATAGACTCTCGCTCGCCACTTACATACACTCGTCAACTTCGGTTTTCTATCTCCCATAGACTCTCGCTCGCCACTTACATACACTCGTCAACTTCGGTTTTCTATCTCCCATAGACTCTCGCTCGCCACTTACATACACTCGTCAACTTCGGTTTTCTATCTCCCATAGACTCTCGCTCGCCACTTACATACACTCGTCAACTTCGGTTTTCTATCTCCCATAGACTCTCGCTCGCCACTTACATACACTCGTCAACTTCGGTTTTCTATCTCCCATAGACTCTCGCTCGCCACTTACATACACTCGTCAACTTCGGTTTTCTATCTCCCATAGACTCTCGCTCGCCACTTACATACACTCGTCAACTTCGGTTTTCTATCTCCCATAGACTCTCGCTCGCCACTTACATACACTCGTCAACTTCGGTTTTCTATCTCCCATAGACTCTCGCTCGCCACTTACATACACTCGTCAACTTCGGTTTTCTATCTCCCATAGACTCTCGCTCGCCACTTACATACACTCGTCAACTTCGGTTTTCTATCTCCCATAGACTCTCGCTCGCCACTTACATACACTCGTCAACTTCGGTTTTCTATCTCCCATAGACTCTCGCTCGCCACTTACATACACTCGTCAACTTCGGTTTTCTATCTCCCATAGACTCTCGCTCGCCACTTACATACACTCGTCAACTTCGGTTTTCTATCTCCCATAGACTCTCGCTCGCCACTTACATACACTCGTCAACTTCGGTTTTCTATCTCCCATAGACTCTCGCTCGCCACTTACATACACTCGTCAACTTCGGTTTTCTATCTCCCATAGACTCTCGCTCGCCACTTACATACACTCGTCAACTTCGGTTTTCTATCTCCCATAGACTCTCGCTCGCCACTTACATACACTCGTCAACTTCGGTTTTCTATCTCCCATAGACTCTCGCTCGCCACTTACATACACTCGTCAACTTCGGTTTTCTATCTCCCATAGACTCTCGCTCGCCACTTACATACACTCGTCAACTTCGGTTTTCTATCTCCCATAGACTCTCGCTCGCCACTTACATACACTCGTCAACTTCGGTTTTCTATCTCCCATAGACTCTCGCTCGCCACTTACATACACTCGTCAACTTCGGTTTTCTATCTCCCATAGACTCTCGCTCGCCACTTACATACACTCGTCAACTTCGGTTTTCTATCTCCCATAGACTCTCGCTCGCCACTTACATACACTCGTCAACTTCGGTTTTCTATCTCCCATAGACTCTCGCTCGCCACTTACATACACTCGTCAACTTCGGTTTTCTATCTCCCATAGACTCTCGCTCGCCACTTACATACACTCGTCAACTTCGGTTTTCTATCTCCCATAGACTCTCGCTCGCCACTTACATACACTCGTCAACTTCGGTTTTCTATCTCCCATAGACTCTCGCTCGCCACTTACATACACTCGTCAACTTCGGTTTTCTATCTCCCATAGACTCTCGCTCGCCACTTACATACACTCGTCAACTTCGGTTTTCTATCTCCCATAGACTCTCGCTCGCCACTTACATACACTCGTCAACTTCGGTTTTCTATCTCCCATAGACTCTCGCTCGCCACTTACATACACTCGTCAACTTCGGTTTTCTATCTCCCATAGACTCTCGCTCGCCACTTACATACACTCGTCAACTTCGGTTTTCTATCTCCCATAGACTCTCGCTCGCCACTTACATACACTCGTCAACTTCGGTTTTCTATCTCCCATAGACTCTCGCTCGCCACTTACATACACTCGTCAACTTCGGTTTTCTATCTCCCATAGACTCTCGCTCGCCACTTACATACACTCGTCAACTTCGGTTTTCTATCTCCCATAGACTCTCGCTCGCCACTTACATACACTCGTCAACTTCGGTTTTCTATCTCCCATAGACTCTCGCTCGCCACTTACATACACTCGTCAACTTCGGTTTTCTATCTTCCATAGACTCTCGCTCGCCACTTACATACACTCGTCAACTTCGGTTTTCTATCTCCCATAGACTCTCGCTCGCCACTTACATACACTCGTCAACTTCGGTTTTCTATCTCCCATAGACTCTCGCTCGCCACTTACATACACTCGTCAACTTCGGTTTTCTATCTCCCATAGACTCTCGCTCGCCACTTACATACACTCGTCAACTTCGGTTTGACCATATCCAAGTCACATTCAATAATCAATGGATAATGGCCGGACCAATACACATCGTACTTTACATTGGAAATTGACGAATAAGCCGAGTCGGTCGTCACGCAGTGATCGAGTGGGCTTCACTCACAAACGTGTATGTGTCTGACCTTATGCCTAAAATCTGTTCATCCACACATGAGCACTCTTCTTCGTCACAGAAACACGTCAACTCGTTATAGAACCGCTCATTCGGATGGGCGTTAAAGTCGCCAAGGATGTAAACACATTCATACTATTATATAATATATGTTCTAAACAATTAACTTAATCTGATGGTGAAGGAAAACATCGCGAGAAAACCTGCATGCCTGAGAGTTCTCCATCATATCAAAGGTGTGTGAAGTCTGCCAATCCACACTTGACCTGTAATACACTATGGCCTAACCCTTCTCACTCTGACAGGAGACCCGTTCTCCGTAGTGAGCCGGCGACGGGTTGATCGTGATGATGTTGGCACGGTTAACCCTTTTCTTTCTACACATATGGGCAAGTGATTTGGCGTTTCGATCCTAAGGAGTCCATTCCACACATGTCTCACCTGTCTTGTTCAGCCAGTACTGCTCCCTTATCTTGGCCCTGTCGTACGCCACGTTGTGCCCCACCACCACCCGCGGCCGGCTCAGCCGAGGCTCCGGCTCGAACTGCTCCGAGCCGTCCGTCTCCAGAGGTATCAGGTCCTCGTACCTCACGCTGTCGTACTGCTGGTGTCCCTCCGAGCTGGCCAGGGGTTCACTGACCCAGCCGTACCTCGAAGGAAAAGGGAACACATGAGAATATCTCTTAGAGAATGTCATTTTTAACCAACCTTTTTGCATACAATTATTTTTTAGTTTTAGTATCTGTAATAGTTATGTAATATTGTTTGTGTGCAATAAAGTATTTGTATCTATTTCTATCTATCTATCTTTTTGGAAACCGGTCAAAAATAATTCTCGTTTCGACATAAAAGTTGGGCGAGCATAAACAGAGACTAGAAATGGACGCGCGACGCTGTACCTGTGCCTGTGCCTGTGAGAGTGACGCGCGTGTGCACAGGCACAGGCTACATAGGTACAGGCGCAGTGTTTATGCACCTTTGCGCCAAACGAACGACACGTACGAGCATGCTTCAAAACATGGCGCGCGTTACCAGTCTATACAAATAAAAAAAATATCCTCAACTTATAGGAACTGACTTTATTCCATTTAGACAATACTTAATAAACTTCAATCTTAGTTCTAAACTATTAACTTCTTCAAGACATAATTATAAATTCTAATTTTCCCTGCTTCAAATCAATAGCTCCCGCTCTTATTGCCGCCATTTTTACCTCTCCTCATAATTCTTTTTTTAAATTCAACTGTAGGCAAAGCAATGTCGCTAACAATCGGCCATTCTGACTTCATGTCTGTCCTCAGACATTCAGGCTCAATTGAAAGAGATTCTCATTCTATCAAACTCATAGTTTTATCTTGATTTCATGATCACTAACTTTTCATTAATCAAACCACTTCTTTGGTTGAATTCGAAAAATTTCATCTTTTCTTGTCAGGGTTTCTTATTTTATCAAACTTTATATTAATTTCATAATCACCTAAACATAATTACTTAAACCAAACTATTTCTTTGGTTGATTGTTGCATTCGAAGTATTTCATCTTTTCTTGACAAGGGTTCTCATTCCATCAAACTCATAGTTTTATCTTAATCTCATAATCATCACCTTTGCTTAAACTAAACCGCTTTTTTGGTTGATTGTTGCATTCGAAGAATTTCATCTTTTCTTGGCAGGGGTTCTCATTTCATCAAACTCATACTTATATCTTAATCTCATAATCACCATCTTTGTTTAACCAAACCACTTCTTTGGATGATTGTTACATTCGAACTTGTCAGGGGTTCTTATTTCATCAAACTCATAGTTTAATATTAATTTCATAATCACCATCTTTACTTCAACCAAACTATTTCTTTGGTTGATTGTTGCATTCGAAGAATTTCGTCTTTTCTTGACAAGGGTTCTCATTCCATCAAACTCATAGTTTTATCTTAATCTCATAATCATCACCTTTGCTTAAACTAAACCGCTTCTTTGGTTGATTGTTGCATTCGAAGAATTTCATCTTTTCTTGGCAGGGGTTCTCATTTGATCAAACTCATACTTATATCTTAATCTCATAATCACCATCTTTGTTTAAACCAAACCACTTCTTTGGATGATTGTTACATTCGAACAATTATTTCGTTTCGGCCATCCTTTTCTTAGAATGTCCTCATTCACACATCAGACAGACATAGACATCAGTTTAATATTCATGATCATTGTCAATGATGCCTAATGGCCGCAAACTAATAGTCTCAGTCTCTTATTATGATCGTCATCATATCCCCAACGTCATGACATCAGTAAAACATCCATGATCGTTCGTCAATAATGCTTATTATTACTTGTCACCTTAATTAACTATATCATTTACGCCATGACAGCCCGCTCACTAGCCTATGGTCATTCTCTTATCATCTTAATCATCATCTTAATTAATTATATCATTTACGCCATGGTGGCCCGCTCACCATCCTGATGGCCGCAAACTAATAGTCTCATTCTCTTATGGTGATCGTCATCATATCCACAACGTCATGACATCAGTAAAATATCCACGATCGTTACGTCAATGATGCTTATTATTAATTGTCATCTTTAACTAACTATATCATTTACGCCATGGCAGCCCGCTCACTAGCCTATGGTCGCAAACTTAATAGTCTCTTACTCTTATCATCTTAATCATCATTTTAATCATCATTTTAATCATCATCTTAATCATCATCTTAATTAATTATATCATTTACGCCATGGTGGCCCGCTCACCAACCTGATGGCCGCAAACTAATAGTCTCATTGTCTTATCGTGATCGTCATCATATTATCCACAACGTCCTGGCAATAACATGGCACATTTTGCTATAAGTAATATCTTCTGCATATTTCAATAGCTTATAAATTTTGTTTCTTGTATGACATCAATCTCTTTATCAAACTATGATCTTTAAATTGTACCGCATTTACATCTTGATCATCATTACAGATTCTTGCTGAAACAGAAATAAAAACAAAGCAGCAACAAAATCACCATTAAAAGGTGGTACATAATTTATTATTGTTAATTGTCGTGTTTTAAAAACGTTTAACTTTCAAGAGTAAAAGATTAATTTTTTTATTACGATTCCCGCGCATAATTTTTTGCGCAAATATATATTTTTTCAGATTTTTTTTAAATGTGCTGTTTAGTAATTTTTTTTTTAATTTTACAAAAAATTATATCACAATTAAAATATTTTAAGTCATCTAGGATTCACCAGGCTGCATGATCTACGACCTTTGCCTTTTCGAGGAACGAATCGAAATATGCATACTACACCTATACAGCTGCATTCCAATTTATGATTGATCCAAAAAGATAACAAATATGGCGATACTGATCACGTGACTTTATTTTGACTTGACCTCTAGTGATGCGCTATTGCTGAACTAACTATATTGGGAATGTGGACGTTTGAATGAATTAACTCTGATGTAAAGAATTATATTTTCATTTTATGTACTTGCAAAACTTATAAGTCCGTAAACATTAGTTATTTTATATTACGAGAACGCAATATAAAATAACTTTATATATCTATTGATGGTTCGTAAACAATGGGGCCGATTCTGTTGTACACAATGCTATATTAAAATAATTTGATTTAAATAACTCGATCAATTTCCGATTCTGAACGAATTATCGATGTGTACGGTCCCTAACATTCATACATTTTTCGTCTGTGGTTGCAATGTCTAAAGAAATTAAAGAATGCGAAACGTCAAACTAGCATTTTAGTTTACTCTGTGGATCTTAATTTTGTTTTCATTTCATTTTTATTAAAAATTTTGCTTAAATCATGGATAAAAAGAATGAATTTTACGTGTAGGTATATTTGATATGTTGTTCGTGGACCACAAGGCGTTAGTGAGTGTTTTAAACTGTTTTATCATCGGGAAAAGTGTTAACGACGTTTATGTCACGGTGCTTTTTACTTCGAACAAAACTATGGAAATATGAACTGATATAGGTAGTTTGTACATCAACAGCTAATAATATTTGTAGTAGCAATACCAAAGATTATTTTTAATGCCGGCATACTTTTTCTCTAGAATCGTTACACGTTTCGTTATACGCATATATATTTTTTTTTGTTAAAATAATCAAAATATACCTAGTGTATTATTTTAATAATTTCGACTGTAATATAAATTCTTATAAACATTTTATAAATCAATAAACTGATTGATTGCCTCCTAATGCCCTATTCATTTTAAAATTATTAAATTTCTACATTTTGATGAAATAATAAATCGACATTAATTAGTTTGACATCATACAACTTTTCTCACTTCCCGATTCTCCCGGGTTAGGTTATCCCATAGATTATCTACTAAGTATATTGTTATCCTATAAGTTATTGGTAGGCTCAAAAGAGCTAGAACCCAGAGCCGTAAAACCAGTAAAAAAAAGTTATCGATCTGTGGTCAATGAAGTGTAGTTAATAAATAAAGGCCTTAAAGGACTGTTATCCAGGGCCGTAAACTAAAAAAAGTAAATAAATAAACCTTTATTTTATGTTTCACCCAGTTTTTTTTTACCCTTTTTTTTTTGGTCGGTGTGTTTTACTACATTTTTCATTCGGATTCGTCCAGAATTTGGACAGTAAACACTAGACACGACGTTACTGGTTTTTTTTTAAATTTAAAATGCTATGTTATACTTTATTAAGTTTAATAAAACAAAGATATTGTGATGATATTACTTTTGTTTTAAATAGTTCACACTCAACTTAGACACAAGTTTTACCTCTTTCATTGTTACTATGTTAAATATTAAGCAACAACAATGAAAGAGATAAACTTGTATCAAAATAACCTCGAAAAATTATAACAACAATAGGTGTAGGATAAGGGCTATATATAGCAGAACAACAGAACCATAGTTATGGGTATATCTAAGAAAATTAGTTCGTACACCAACTACTAGGAGCGCTGATTTCCTTGATGGTTTCGTATAATATTTTCCGCGAGTGATAACTCTATACCCTAATATAATACTACTCTATTGTTTATGATTCCGGACTTTTCCTAAAGTCCATTTGAATATTTTAAAATATAAATTATTATAATATCTATGTTCTGCATTTTAGTCGAGACAAAATCAAAACTCAATTTAACACTCAAAGTACATAGGTACTTTAATAAACGAATAAAAATAGGTACTCACAAAATTGTGGGCGATGAGTAATCCCACTTCTGAACTAAAAAAAATATCCTCAACTTATAGGAATTGACTTTATTCCATTTAGACAATACTTAATAAACTTCAATCTTAGTTCTAAACTATTAACTTCTTCAAGACATAATTATAAATTCTAATTTTCCCTGCTTCAAATCAATAGCTCCCGCTCTTATTGCCGCCATTTTTTACCTCTCCTCATAATTCTTTTTTTAAATTCAACTGTAGGCAAAGCAATGTCGCTAACACAAATAAGTAAGGAAATATTACCACGCCTCTGGAGACACGGCACAGGCCAAGGTGGGTCTCTTGCCAGCCGTCATCAACACCTCCACGTCGAGGATCAGCGCGTCGTCGGGGGGATATGCCACGGCCTCGGCGCCGTCTGCCGTGTACCTGCTCCAGCCCTTGTGCTTCAACCATTCCTGTTGATACCATGACAACAATAAAGTCAACGTGCAACAGTTTTGGCAGAATCATGTTCAACGGGAAGTACCCCCTAGGTTCCTTAACAGAAATATAACAAAGTGATCCACACACACACATACGTGGTATATGCTGCCCTACACATATTGTGCCTATGCTCCTACTTAACCAATTCATTTCATTTCATTGACTAACTTGGGTATTTATCTAACTCATTAACTTTAGGTACAGTCTGTATGTTGTTATGTGTGTTAATGTTAATAAAATGTTAAGAATTTAAATTCAAGCATTATTGGTGGTAAGGGTTGGTGTACCACCTGTTTGATTTCCTCATTAAGTTTTTGTGGTAATATAATGTAATTTCATTGTAGTGTAGTTAGCTCACCTTTGGCAAAGCAGGCAGCATGCAGGTGGCCAGCCCCTTCAGAAGCTCCTTGTATGCAGCACTCTGCTTGCTGCCTATGTTGTAGAAATGCTCCTCAATGTCCCTCCCCTCCAGCTGCGGCAGCTTCAGCTGCACGTCTGCTGTGTGTGTGGTGCTTCTGAAGTCTATACCATGCCTTTGGAGCTCAGCTTGACAACTGAAAACATTATTGACATTACTAGTTGATGCATAAACAATTAAAGACTGTGTGTACCATTTTACTAATAAAACAGAAATATTATATCTCTTCCACATGTACATATTATTTGCTTTTATATCTTAGACAGTAAGATGTTACCATCAATGACATTAAAATCAAGCATTTACTTGTCATTGCATAAAATAAGACAAAAACACATGAGATAAATATAGCAACTTTTCAAGTTTGAAGGGAGCAGTTTTATCATGCAAAAATTCAATGATGTAAGTGCAACAATAAGCTTACTGAGCTATAATTCAATGATGTAAGTGCAACAATAAGCTTACTGAGCTATAATTCAATGATGTAAGTGCAACAATAAGCTTATTGAGCTATAATTCAATGATGTAAGTGCAACAATAAGCTTACTGAGCTATAATTCAATGATGTAAGTGCAACAATAAGCTTATTGAGCTATAATTCAATGATGTAAGTGCAACAATAAGCTTACTGAGCTATAATCTCCAATTTTGGATATTATAGCTGCTTTCAGTTTGTTTACTTTTGCTTTTGGAGTTTAGACTCTAAAGTAGAGATTCTCACCTTTTGTAGTCCTAAAAACAAAAGCAGAGCATATGAGTAAAGAACCAAGAGATAGAAGCCCCGTGAGCAGCTTCTGGTGTTGGCAACGATCTCTTTTAGGTCGTTAAGCCACTTAAGCCAGTAAACAAGTTCGTAAACAATGCACAAATTTCTTTACCTTTTAATTACATCAAGACTGACATTTGAAGCTGGACCTTTGAACAGTTGGTCATAAATGTTCTTCGATATCATTTGTATATTCACATCGTTAACTCGAAATTCTTTTGAATTTGCACATTCTTCCATTTTTACTTCTTGGAGGTTAGAGTTGCTGAGTGCCTGGTTTTTGTCATTTACATATTTTTCCTGCTTGATTACTTTTATTTCACTTGTGGGCAAGACATCACTGTAACATCTACGGCATAAAATGCACATTTTCTGAGCGGTTTTCAACATTTTGTTCATTTTCTCATCCGCATCATAAAAAAAAAACATACAACCAATACTCCCGCGCGCGTCAAAGATCAAGTTTTCTGTGAAGTTATTTTTGTCAAACTTGGACAGGTTCGCGACCATAGATTATCTACTATATTGTTCGCGACTTTAAACGTTGACAATTAGTTTCGATCGACATTTGACATTGACAACCAACAAGTGACATTGAAGTTTGTGTGAATGAAAATTCGTTATTTCATGAGTCATTGTAAGACATTCGTATCAGTAAAATCATCGGAAAAAACAGACAAATTTCGTGCAAATTAAGTAGGTACCTACCTACCTAGTGTGTGATTCAAACCCTGTGTCAAAATTGTCTATGGTCGTCAGTTTTGACAGATCCTCCCTCATCTATTTTACTTACTCTATAGAAATATTTTATACCATCACCAGCACCCATAGAGTAGGATGTATTGCCAGCACCGACCAGAAATAAAAGGGATCACCAGTCATTATTCTGAGCACCAACCTGAAATAAAAGATTCTGAGGCCATCATGGACGTGCCGACTACTACCATAACTTAATACCTGTACGCCGGTGTACCTTTTATGTGTACCTAAGCTACTCTTATTGCATTTCTTGGGCAAGGAACATATACTAACTACTACTCTCTAACGAGGCATCATGGGCTTCCATGGCATACATATCCCTAGTAATTAAGTACTTCCAATTTCAATGACAGCCTAAAATATTTTTCTAGTTTTCATATTGTAAGTACTAGGTATATTCTTAAGGGCTCCAAGTGCAGAACACAGAACACTATCACCTCCTAAACTTCTTTCCAAACTCTTGACTTACTATTTTACGATTGGAAGAACCTTAAAACGAAAAACAGTTGTGATTACATTTTTATTATAGGGTCAAATATTTTTCACAATAATACTTCCAAAATACAATTAAAATTGCAAATACATATTATAACTTAAATATTAAATTCTAGGTGCAACTTATAAATAAATAAAAAGGAATGTCATATTATTTCAGTTAGTTCTCAGTTGATAGTCACCGTTCTGAGTGATGTATCGAACCCACGGCAGAGCTTGGTAGCCGCTCTTCTCAATGATTTTGAGATATCTAACTTGGATTCCGGACGTAGTGAAGTATGGAATTTCAAATTTGACTTGGATAGGTGGCTTGCCATCCGTGTCCTCGCACTCCACCGACGGCAGCCCAAAGTGGGCTCGCATCAAGTACTCTTTGCCTCCTGGGAAAGATTTAATAGACCATGTGATAGCATTTTGTTCGGGAGTATACTTCACACTTCCAATAGTAGTCTTGAACTTTGGCGAATCAGCATCAGCCGGGACGGGAATTATTATCTCCACATTGTTGGCAGTGGAACGTCTCTTGAACTGGGATTTAGCTTTGATCATGTACTCCACTCGGGAGTGTGCGTGGCGCTCTATGACAGACTCTATCCATATCAGAGGTTTGACGTGGGTGTTCAATCTGTACGACATAAGTTCAAACTCTCCATCGGGCGGGATGAAAGAGATGGTTCTATCGTTCTCGAATCTCGACAATCTCACACACTGGTGGAACTTCACATCTTCTAGTTCCACTGACTTGGATTTGCCGCGACCCGTGCTTTCAAAGAGCACTTTATCATTCAATCCGAGCCGCAACTCGGGCATTCCAGATAAGTACACTCTCATTTTGATGGCACCCACTATTTCACTCCTTAGAACGTTTCCATTAGAGTTAGCCAATAAGTTAACAGATTCGATCACATCGAGGAATACTTCGTTTTTCCTGTATTTGATGCCTTCGGACCTCCACGACACGGCGTTGGTGACCGCCATCGGGATTCGAGGTTGCATTTCCAACTTGTGGCCTTCTTGTGTTATGTACTCTTGGAGGATCTTGCTGTCCGTAGTCTGCGGGTAGCCGAAGTCCAGCAGTTCGTCCAGCAACTCGTAGATCACAACGAAGTTGTCGCGAATACTTTCCTCCTCTAATTCCTTGAAGTACTCGGTCATCACTTCCACTATCTTGTAGAGGAACACGAACACAAGCGCAATGTTGGCGTTCTTCTTCGTAGTAGACACGATGTAGAGGTTGTTCGTCTTGATGTAGGCGAAAGTGCACTCGCCGGTCTGCAACAGCGGCGTCAACATGCCCTCTTCTTCCTTCTCCATCAGAAGCGGCATAAACTTATCTATGACGCCCATATCGACATCTCCTCGGTAATTTCTCGATATGAGAACCTTACCCTTCACATCCAATATATATATCGCCGACGAAGACATCTCGCTGCCTGGAATTAATACTTATCATTGAGCAAACAATTGGATTACGAGTGATTAAAGCTCCTCAACTTCAAACCTGTTTAAGTACTAGTTACAAACAAAAATAAAGGGACTGGAATATAGCTTATGTCTGTATAGACTAGTTTATATATGAAAATGTACCTTGATGTCCTGTACTTGCTTGAAAATCTTTTTTAATTAAAAATCATTGCTGTTTTGCAAAATTTATTCGTAAAAAGTACTCTGTAATGACCACCGACCAGAAATAAAAGGTGATGACGCAATTGACGTCAAATTGACATCACTGACATTTGTTAAAACCACAGACCACAAACAACTTTACTCTATGACTTTGACTTCGATGGTCAATTGGTACCCTATATTCAATGTACTCTGTGGTCACTACCAAAGAAGTTGGAACAAAGAGTATTATAATATACAGGAAGTTGGAAGTACTACTAGTCACTAGGTACCTACGTATTAAAGGCAAAGAGTAGGTACCTATATTATCCTTGGATGAATACGTTCTCCGCTTTATGGACCTTTTATGTCACAGAGTACTTTTTACATATGGTATGTGCTATGGACCAAAGACCGATGGATGCGGCGGGTCTGTGATTATCCTATATGTTATTGGTCTGTGGTGATTTTTCTGTATTTTGCGGTGTTTTTTGGTTTTTAGTGTTTGGGGTAGGTCGGCCATCAGAATTCTGTTTTTTACTTTGTTTTTGTTTAGTTAAATTAACGCAGTGGCTTTTGTCCATGGGAATATTGATGAAATGATCAATAATTATGTTGCTGTTTATATCTAGCTGTGTAATTAGTTTCTTCTAAATGGCACGTGTTCTGTGATACATCGTTAAGAATGATAACGGAGACTCAGCAAAAACAAAGAAACCCTATAGTATTCTTAGATATTTCAATCGATGGCGAGAAAGGTTAGTCAATTAGGTACCTATTTATCATAACAACGTCACTGTTAAATGCATGTATGATTGATTCATGCTCGCTGTGTTGTAACTTACTACAGGTAAGTATGTACATTTGAAGATTGTTCCTATTCCAGTGTTGAATATTGTTTAAAATTCAGTTCAGTGGGACGAGGTCGTGCTAGTATGTGTTTTCGATGCTTTGCTTTTGATACTAATATATAAGGTAATGTAATGATAGGTCAATTGATGTACATACAAGCACAGGTCAGCAACAATGTAATACAAATGGAAATAAATGTCAGTGGAAGAGTTAATAAAACTGATAAATGAAGGTTGAGCAACTGCAGTGTACCTACAGATTGTATTTGAATTGATAATTTTATATTGCATTTTAAAGTATTTAAAGTTTTCACTCTGCCATGCGATTGTGGATATTTTTTATATGCTATGCTATGCTTTTATGTTCATGAATGAAACTATTTATGTGAGGATCAAAATCTTTTATAATAAACTAGCTTATTCCCGCGACTTCGTCCGCGTGGACTATACAAAATTTCAAACCCCTCTTTCACCCCCTTATGAGTTGAATTTTCAAAAATCCTTTCTCAGCGGATGCCTACGTCATAATAGCTATCTGCATGCCAAATTTTAGTCGATCCGTCCAATAGTTTGAGCTGTGCGTTGATAGATCAGTCAGTCAGTCACCTTTTCCTTTTATATATTTAGATCAATTTCACATTTAGCAATCTGCTTTATGCCTTGAAATTAAGTGCTATTAAAGAATTGCTATAGCAATTACAGTACAATTTTGAATATGCCTGATATTTACTTAGGCAACTTACAAATTTTAATATCCTAATGCAATAAATAATATTTAATTTTAATTAACTTGTTTATTATTCAAATGCAAGCCGCATTCGAATAATAAACAAGTTCAAATGAAATGAAATAGTTTATTTGTATGAATATGGGAAGACAGCGTTTACAATAGACAGTTTAGCCAACATATCCAGTCAGGAAACCCTGATATACAATTTTTTTTAACAAAGTATGTTTGACAATATTTGATTACAAAATTGATGGTATTCAAATATTCCACAAATTTGTTTAACACCAAACCGGAACTCTGATATACATAAAGTACATGCCTTCAATAGACTCTGAGATCTGAGATCTATAGAGCATACTTTAACTTTACTGAGGCTTAGGTATCAATTAAAATTAGACAGATTTATGTCAGCGATGTAATGCTTTTAACTGTATGCAGTATGAGCAAAGTCAAAGTGTGCTCTATAGATCTCAGCTTAACATTGTTTAGGTCTCATTCCAAGGAAAACATCAAAGAACAAGCCAAGGTTAGCCTTCAAACATTTCATTTTATTTATGGTGTGTGTCACTTCCATGTGCTGATCTCATCATGATTCATTTGTTGTTGTTGTTATTCTTAAGATGACTCTTTTACATTTTATTGTACTTACTTACCACTTTTTTTTTTTTTTTTTATTCAGATACAAGTTAGCCCTTGACTGCAATCTCACCTGGTGGTAAGTGATGATGCAGTCTAAGATGATAGCGGGCTAACCTGGAAGGGGTATGGCAGTTTTTTTTTTATTAAACCCATACCCCTTTGGTTTCTACACGACATCGTACCGGAACGCTAAATCGCTTGGCGGCACGGCTTTGCCGGTAGGGTGGTAACCAGCCACGGCCGAAGCCTCCCACCAGACCAGACCAGAAATTAAGAAATTATAAAATTCCAAACCCCTGCCAGGAATCGAACCTAGGACCTCCCACTATTAAGACCACAGCGCTCACCACTGCGCCAGGGAGGTCGTCAAAACTTTCTAGTAAATAATGCATTGATTTATTACAGAGGTTAGGTATAAGCTGTGATAGCCTAGGGGTTAGGATGTCCACCTAATCGGAGGTTGGGGGTTGAATCCCGGGCACGCACCTTTAACTTTTCCGAGTTATGTGCGTTTTAAGTAATTAAATATCACTTGCTTTAATAGTGAAGGAAAATATCGTGAAAAAACCTGCATGCCTGAGAGTTCTCCATAATGTTCTCAAAGGTGTGTAAAGTCTACCAATCCACACTTGGCCAGCGTGGTAGACTATGGCCAAACCCTTCTCACTCTGAGAGGAGACCCATGCTCTGCAGTGAGCCGGCAATGGGTTGTTCATGATCATGATGATTACAGAGGTTCAAATATGTTTGTTTGATTTTAACATACTTACCAATTTTTTGAGGAATAAAGTCAATAAAGGAAATCATTTTTTGTTTGTTTTTTAGATTAGATTAGATTAATTTATTTTCACTTCCTTTGATAGGCACCTTCTAGGCAAGCACACTCCACTCCATCTTATGCTGTATCATGACTCGTCAGGTCTGATTGCAACCAAGCACTAGTTTATAAATTAAAAAAAATGTTCCAACACCTGGAAACTTCAACATCTATGAGCCCTTCCAGGTTCTGTACATAAACATTTTGCTTAAAAACATGTTTGTTTCAGCCGGTCGAATTGTTATAGAGCTGAGATCTGATGTGGCGCCCAGAACAGCGGAGAACTTCCGAGCCCTGTGCACCGGCGAGAAGGGGATCGGGGTGTTTGGCAAACCCTTGCATTTTAAGGGGTGTAGGTTTCATAAAGGTAACCCATTGAATTTTACTTTTTAGGGTTCCATACCTCAAAAAGAAAAAGAAACCCTTATACTGCTGCCAAACAAATGGACTGATTGCATTGTTTCTCTTGCAGCGATATCACAGTTCATGCTGCAAGGGGGCGACATCGTCAACAACGACGGCACGGGCGGCGAGAGTATCTACGGACCCACATTTGAAGATGAAAACTTTCAAATTATTGTAAGATTATGTTGGGTTTATTTAGCACTAGAAGTTAACGAGCTGTATAAAGTTTCCCGAGATCTTCGATCTTCTTTCCTAATACTTATCTTATTGTGCATATCATGGCTTGGTAATGTTCAAATGTTGCTGCCACGTATATTTACTTTTAGCACGACGCGGGCGTGGTCAGCATGGCCAACGCTGGCCGCAGGAACACCAACGGCTCCCAGTTCTGCGTGACCACCGTGCCGTGTCCGCAGCTGGACGGCACCAACGTCGCGTTCGGCCGCGTGCTGGCCGGCCTCGGCATAGTCTCCGAAATACAGCAACTCGCGGACGACGGACGACTCACAGTGGTCAGTATCACCACACGAGCACGTCAGTATCACCACACGAGTACGTCAATATCACCACACGAGCACGTCAGTATCACCACACGAGTACGTCAATATCACCACACGAGCACGTCAGTATCACCACACGAGTACGTCAATATCACCACACGAGCACGTCAGTATCACCACACGAGTACGTCAATATCACCACACGAGCACGTCAGTATCACCACACTAGCATAAAATATTTTGCATACAGTAGTTTTGGCATAAAATTTTTCCTACTTATTTATTTAAATGGAGCATGGGCATACTGGACAAAAGTATGTTTTGCAGGAGTGCCTCATAGAGGATTGCGGGGAGATCGCCGAGGAGGGCTGGGACGTGTGTTGTCGGGACGGCTCGGCCGACCGCCTGCCCGAGCACCCGGAGGACTTGCGCGTCAACCTCACGGTAACTATACTAATAACCCTACTTGAGGAGATGGGAGGGCTCACAGAATGATATTGGTATTTTCTGTGCTTTATGCAAGGCATTTGACTGTGTTGAGCATGAGACTCTTAGTTAAATTGAGCCACTATGGAATCAAAGACACTGTGTCTCATTGCGTCTTATCTTAGTGTTCATATTCAAACAGTGTGTGAACGACGATGTGAAGTCATCCGGATCAGCCGCACTAATGGGTGTTCCTCAAGGCTCTGTTGTAGGTCCCTTCATGTTCCTGGTATACATAAGACGATTTACCATATTTCATTCAAAATACTTACAACATTGTACTATTTGTTTACAATACATCTTTGATTTATAAAGTCGATAGAAATATAGACAATTTTAACAATGTAAGTAGTGCCTTATCTCGGGTAACTCACTGGTTTACTGTAAATAATTTATTTTTAAATGCAAAAAAAACTAAGTGTGTTGAATTCGCAGCCCAATACCAAGAACACAAGTAGGTACATGTTAAAGTTTAATTAAATTAAAAATATTTTGATTTTGAAATTAACTTTACTAATATATTCTTTATTTATATTTTGTACATGTGACTTTATATTTTATTTTACATTTATATATTTTTATACATGTAAGTATATTAATTAATAATACTAAGTATGTGGTTGACGTAGTATAGTGTAGTGGGTAGCACGTATATTATTACTATGTTATATTATTATTACTGTTTTTTATCCAAGCACTGCGTGCTACTGTTTGTTGATCCGAATAAATAGAAATTAATAAAAATACTTGAAGTTATATAAATTTCATTGAAAATGACTTAGATTTTTTTAAATTGCATGATAAGCTTGCGCTTGACAACAATCATGTTTAATGCAAAGCAATGATGAGGTTTCGGTTGGAGCGCGTTCGCCGACAGTCGACAGTCTAGACGATGCCTGTTCACTTCGAAGAGATGTGACAGGAAACAGACGCCAGAAGGGCATTCCGGTTCGTATCAGAAACGTTTCGTGCCAACACGATCACGGTGTCTCGCTGTTGTCGACCGGTTGTTTGTGTTCAGATAGAGGAGCTCATGCGAAGCATTCGCGACGTGAAGACGGTCGGCAACGCGCTGTTCGGCGCGGCGCAGTACCAGGCCGCGGCGCGCAAGTACCGCAAGTGTGCGCGCTTCCTGCGCCGCGCCGCCGACGTGCTGGCCGAGGGCAGCAAGGGCCCCGGGGACGACTGTGAGTACATCGCGTCCACTGCTACAGTTGTGTTCAGATAGAGGAGCTCATGCGAAGCATTCGCGACGTGAAGACGGTCGGCAACGCGCTGTTCGGCGCGGCGCAGTACCAGGCCGCGGCGCGCAAGTACCGCAAGTGTGCGCGCTTCCTGCGCCGCGCCGCCGACGTGCTGGCCGAGGGCAGCAAGGGCCCCGGGGACGACTGTGAGTACATCGCGTCCACTGCTACAGTTGTGTTCAGATAGAGGAGCTCATGCGAAGCATTCGCGACGTGAAGACGGTCGGCAACGCGCTGTTCGGCGCGGCGCAGTACCAGGCCGCGGCGCGCAAGTACCGCAAGTGTGCGCGCTTCCTGCGCCGCGCCGCCGACGTGCTGGCCGAGGGCAGCAAGGGCCCCGGGGACGACTGTGAGTACATCGCGTCCACTGCTACAGTTGTGTTCAGATAGAGGAGCTCATGCGAAGCATTCGCGACGTGAAGACGGTCGGCAACGCGCTGTTCGGCGCGGCGCAGTACCAGGCCGCGGCGCGCAAGTACCGCAAGTGTGCGCGCTTCCTGCGCCGCGCCGCCGACGTGCTGGCCGAGGGCAGCAAGGGCCCCGGGGACGACTGTGAGTACATCGCGTCCACTGCTGGACACGCTCTTGCGCCGCCGCCATCCAGCGGCTCCGACACGCACGCGTATAATACGCATGCAGGCACCGTAGCCGCCATGTTAATAGGGAACATGCGATATTTTAAATTCTGTTTTCATTTTGAAGAATTCCATGTAGAATAGACCACAAGTATATTAAAAAATTAAAACACGGCCATTTATTGCAAAAAAATACGATTTGAAACTAGCAGATTAAATTTGCGCGCCAAAACGGACCTACAGTTCTGATGACGTCACTCGCGTGTCCATTTTATTAATGGTTTTTTGACAGCTCACGCCCATGAAGTTTTGTATTGGTTAAGTTAAAATTTCATGCAAATAATATTGTACTTCATGGACGGGTACCGCCCCCCTAGTGATGTGCCACACATAACGATTGCTACGATTGTGCCACAGATTACAAATAATCGGTAGCAATAAATGCTAGTATGTAAATAAAGTGTAATATGTTATTTAATCAGGAAGAACACAAAATTTTAAGGTTGAAACTAATAAATTAAAATATTAGCATTATATAAAGTTTTACTTTCTTCTTTTTATAAGGCATACAAAATACAAATAAAACAACTAAAATAGTTTACGTTCACTCAGCGAACGTAAATGCGTGTGACTAGCCATAATACTAATCTATCACTCTTATTAATAAACATAGACTAGAGCGGTATTAACTTTATTCCAAGTTGTAAGTCTGCAGTAGCTACATTTCGTATTAATAAACATAGAGTAAGGAGGAAGTAAAATAATGCGACTCTACTCTCGGTGTAACTCCTCGGTGCCACATGGTTTAAAAACTGGCTAAGCATAATCTACGCACTAAGTATGCATATTTTGACCATCAGCCATAGCGTTTATGTTTGTTGTGTATGATAATAATCAATAAAATGATTTTTGATTAATGATATTTGTGTTTTCATATCATAAGTTTGTAACGCAAATTAGAAATGTACTTACCTACAAGATCAATTCAGATTATTTCATTGATAATATAAAGTGAAACTGAAGCGTTTTCTGAGTAATTAATTGCCATCAATACTTTCAAATTCCCAAACAAAAATGGCGGTGCAAGTTATCAGCTGTGAAGTCAATGTCAACAAAAAATACTGTCACAGTTATAGGTCCGCTGGTCTATATCGTCTGTCACTGTCACACACAGCATTCAGTTCGTTCGCTGACTCTCTCTTTTACTTTTTAATAAAGGGGCTGCCACACGTGCATGCTGTCATTCTGAAATAAGGCTGGCATTGTTAAATCGGGCTTGTTCCATGTTTATTATTAAAACGAAGCTAATACTACGTTGGTCCTGGAAGTAACTAGTCCAAGTGTAGCTTAGGATAATGCTTGAAGTAAGCATTTTTATTAATAAGGGTGTATGTGACTAGCACGGGCGTTTGTTGAGAGTGACAGACTGTCAAAATGGCGGCCGCACGGACGGTCGGTTGATGTTGCCAGTTGACGTATATATAAGTTTTTACGTTTACAATATTTATTTTCATATTAATAAATATGAAAATAAATCCATACTATAATATTATTAATATTATAAATGCGAAAGTGTGTCTGTCTGTCTGTCTGCTAGCTTTTCACGGCTCAACCGTTCAACCGATTTTGACGAAATTTGGTACAGAGGTAGCTTGCAACCCGGGGAAGGACATAGGCTACTTTTTATCCCGGAAAATTTAAGAGTTCCCACAGGATTTTTGAAAACATAAATCCACGCGTACGAAGTCGCGAGCATCAGCTAGTTTAATATATTTTTCAAAAAAACAAGCGATATCGATTATTACCTCCTTTAGGACATCACTATAAGTTGGCAGTCGTCGAGCTGTCAAAACACGTTCTCATAACAGTGATAACAGGAGCGTCACGCCTGTCACTTGACGCTGATTGGTGGATTAAGATACGTTTCGTTTTAAGTTACTTTTAATGCGTATTTATTGTTGAAAATCAATATTAACTAAAACAAAAGCGTTGCAAGGGCCTTTCTTTTATATTTTTTTAATATTTTAAGCACGAAATGTTCATAAATATCATGTTTGCATCTTTCCTATTCCAACTGTGACGTCACATGGATTGGAATTGTAATGTATTTCACTAAGAAAACACCGTTGCTTACCAATCCGTGTGACGTCATCACAGCTCCTGAACCTAAAAATATGTAGGTATATACCTAAATATTGTATATACCTACATTTATTCTAAATCTATTCTGTTAAAATAGTTTTAATTATAATTTTAAGTAATCTATTTTGGCCTTCTGTTATACCTAGATTTAAATTTAAATAATAATTATGTATTTACGCTGTTGATTACTTTCTAATAAACTAAATAAAATAAAATAAAATGGCGGGTAGCGTTTGCACGGTGACATTTGAAATGCAAAATTTATATGCACTTATCGATCGAATAAAATTTATGTAAATTTTTGGGTACTTTATTATCACTTTAGGGTTAAATTAAGACACTTTAAAAAAAGGGTAAAATACCGTATTATTGGGGCTAACTAATGTACCAATGTATGTTTGTATCAGATAATGAGGAGATACTGACGTACCGAGTGCAGTGCAGCCTCAACCTCGCCGCCTGCGCCGCCAGGGTGCGGGACCACCGCGCCTGCATCACGAGCTGCACCGAGGTATGTGGACTTCGGACTTAGGCTTGTGGCCGTCGCCACAGGTTGACGATACGAACCTAACATGGACACGTCACAACGATCTCACTAGGTGGCACTACAAATATCTTCAATCACTCACTATGAAGCCTAAATCACGCTAACGAAGTTTTAATCCCAGAAGACTTATTTGGATTTCATAGCTCAAATGGTTTTTTGTACCCCGACTATGGCGAGGCCAAAAATAACAGTTATGATTTTAGCCTGTACGTATGTAATTTGTGACAAAACCACAAATTCATGAGTTTTGGATATCTTCCTTTACTAATTGTGTTATACGATATTGTTACCTGCTCTACGTCGGGAAGTACCTTATAGGTTTAGATACCCCAGAATTTACAGATACGACAGACAAACAGACGAACAACCAAGAAAGTGATTTTATAAGGTTCCTTTTTTTCTATTAGAGATACAGAACCCTAAAAATCCTAAAACCGTGAATTTGTGGTTATATTACAAGAAAATATAAACAGTTGAAATGACAGGTGCTCCGCATAGACGCCAACAACGAGAAGGCGCTGTACCGGCGCGCCCAGGCCAGCTTCGCGCTGCAGGACTACGAGGCGGCGCTGGCGGACCTGCGGCGCGCAGACTGCGTGGCGCCGCGCAACGGCGCCGTGCGCAAGCTGCTGGAGGACGTGCGCCACGAGTACCGCAGCTACAACGAGCTGCAGAAGCAGCGCCTCGCCAAGTTTTTTCGTGAGCACAGCGAGTCGTGCGCCGCCGCCGTCGCCGGGCGTCACTGAGGTGCGCCTCGAGGTCATGATCTACCAAGTGTTCTGACGGGTCCATTCCTGTCGTGAGCACAGCGAGTCGTGCGCCGCCGCCGTCGCCGGGCGTCACTGAGGTGCGCCTCGAGGTCATGATCTACCAAGTGTTCTGACGGGTCCATTCCTGTCGTGAGCACAGCGAGTCGTGCGCCGCCGCCGTCGCCGGGCGTCACTGAGGTGCGCCTCGAGGTCATGATCTACCAAGTGTTCTGACGGGTCCATTCCTGTCGTGAGCACAGCGAGTCGTGCGCCGCCGCCGTCGCCGGGCGTCACTGAGGTGCGCCTCGAGGTCATGATCTACCAAGTGTTCTGACGGGTCCATTCCTGTCGTGAGCACAGCGAGTCGTGCGCCGCCGCCGTCGCCGGGCGTCACTGAGGTGCGCCTCGAGGTCATGATCTACCAAGTGTTCTGACGGGTCCATTCCTGTCGTGAGCACAGCGAGTCGTGCGCCGCCGCCGTCGCCGGGCGTCACTGAGGTGCGCCTCGAGGTCATGATCTACCAAGTGTTCTGACGGGTCCATTCCTGTCGTGAGCACAGCGAGTCGTGCGCCGCCGCCGTCGCCGGGCGTCACTGAGGTGCGCCTCGAGGTCATGATCTACCAAGTGTTCTGACGGGTCCATTCCTGTCGTGAGCACAGCGAGTCGTGCGCCGCCGCCGTCGCCGGGCGTCACTGAGGTGCGCCTCGAGGTCATGATCTACCAAGTGTTCTGACGGGTCCATTCCTGTCGTGAGCACAGCGAGTCGTGCGCCGCCGCCGTCGCCGGGCGTCACTGAGGTGCGCCTCGAGGTCATGATCTACCAAGTGTTCTGACGGGTCCATTCCTGTCGTGAGCACAGCGAGTCGTGCGCCGCCGCCGTCGCCGGGCGTCACTGAGGTGCGCCTCGAGGTCATGATCTACCAAGTGTTCTGACGGGTCCATTCCTGTCGTGAGCACAGCGAGTCGTGCGCCTATCCTTGTCTATCCCTGTGTATATAGGTTTGGCACTGGTCTGACGCGTCACGTTCCTCCTGTCTATCCCTGTGTTTATAGGTTTGGCACTGGTCTGACGCGTCACGTTCCTCCTGTCTATCCCTGTGTACATAGGTTTGGCACTGGTCTGACGCGTCACGTTCCTCCTGTCTATCCCTGTGTTATAGGTTTGGCACTGGTCTGACGCGTCACGTTCCTCCTGTCTATCCCTGTGTTTATAGGTTTGGCACTGGTCTGACGCGTCACGTTCCTCCTGTCTATCCCTGTGTACATAGGTTTGGCACTGGTCTGACGCGTCACGTTCCTCCTGTCTATCCCTGTGTTTATAGGTTTGGCACTGGTCTGACGCGTCACGTTCCTCCTGTCTATCCCTGTGTACATAGGTTTGGCACTGGTCTGACGCGTCACGTTCCTCCTGTCTATCCCTGTGTACATAGGTTTGGCACTGGTCTGACGCGTCACGTTCCTCCTGTCTATCCCTGTGTTTATAGGTTTGGCACTGGTCTGACGCGTCACGTTCCTCCTGTCTATCCCTGTGTTTATAGGTTTGGCACTGGTCTGACGCGTCACGTTCCTCCTGTCTATCCCTGTGTACATAGGTTTGGCACTGGTCTGACGCGTCACGTTCCTCCTGTCTATCCCTGTGTTTATAGGTTTGGCACTGGTCTGACGCGTCACGTTCCTCCTGTCTATCCCTGTGTTTATAGGTTTGGCACTGGTCTGACGCGTCACGTTCCTCCTGTCTATCCCTGTGTACATAGGTTTGGCACTGGTCTGACGCGTCACGTTCCTCCTGTCTATCCCTGTGTACATAGGTTTGGCACTGGTCTGACGCGTCACGTTCCTCCTGTCTATCCCTGTGTTTATAGGTTTGGCACTGGTCTGACGCGTCACGTTCCTCCTGTCTATCCCTGTGTTTATAGGTTTGGCACTGGTCTGACGCGTCACGTTCCTCCTGTCTATCCCTGTGTACATAGGTTTGGCACTGGTCTGACGCGTCACGTTCCTCCTGTCTATCCCTGTGTACATAGGTTTGGCACTGGTCTGACGCGTCACGTTCCTCCTGTCTATCCCTGTGTTTATAGGTTTGGCACTGGTCTGACGCGTCACGTTCCTCCTGTCTATCCCTGTGTTTATAGGTTTGGCACTGGTCTGACGCGTCACGTTCCTCCTGTCTATCCCTGTGTACATAGGTTTGGCACTGGTCTGACGCGTCACGTTCCTCCTGTCTATCCCTGTGTACATAGGTTTGGCACTGGTCTGACGCGTCACGTTCCTCCTGTCTATCCCTGTGTTTATAGGTTTGGCACTGGTCTGACGCGTCACGTTCCTCCTGTCTATTCCTGTGTTATAGGTTTGGCACTGGTCTGACGCGTCACGTTCCTCCTGTCTATCCCTGTGTACATAGGTTTGGCACTAGTCTGACGCGTCACGTTCCTCCTGTCTATCCCTGTGTACATAGGTTTGGCACTAGTCTGACGCGTCACGTTCCTCCTGTCTATCCCTGTGTACATAGGTTTGGCACTGGTCTGACGCGTCACGTTCCTCCTGTCTATCCCTGTGTACATAGGTTTGGCACTGGTCTGACGCGTCACGTTCCTCCTGTCTATCCCTGTGTACATAGGTTTGGCACTGGTCTGACGCGTCACGTTCCTCCTGTCTATCCCTGTGTACATAGGTTTGGCACTGGTCTGACGCGTCACGTTCCTCCTGTCTATCCCTGTGTACATAGGTTTGGCACTGGTCTGACGCGTCACGTTCCTCCTGTCTATCCCTGTGTACATAGGTTTGGCACTGGTCTGACGCGTCACGTTCCTCCTGTCTATCCCTGTGTACATAGGTTTGGCACTGGTCTGACGCGTCACGTTCCTCCTGTCTATCCCTGTGTACATAGGTTTGGCACTGGTCTGACGCGTCACGTTCCTCCTGTCTATCCCTGTGTACATAGGTTTGGCACTGGTCTATTTCACGAAACAAAACAAGCTGTTTGTGTAGTGACTCCCAGTTAGGTACCTAGACAAGTTTGAAGAAGTCGTAATTTATAGATTGGTTGCGACATGTGTTTTGGGGTCGTTGTAACATGTTGTAGGACGTAGGTGTATTATAGTGTTTACTTTGCAATATTGTTTTATCTTCGAGTAACGTATCATTTGTTGATCTCTGTTCTTAATTCGTATTACTTAACTTCATTATTGAAATAAATTAGTAATTTCTATTTTTATTGGCATGAACTACATATTATAACATTATTATTCTTATTTTTCTATACTTATTATGAAGTGGTCTCAGATTTTCGATTTAGCATCAATTTCAATTCGCAACCCCCTCCCCCCCAAGCCTATTTATGACTGCATGTTCAAAGTGACCTACTATTGATTTTGATTTCAACGTTAACTGACACAAACCAGATCACATAACATTTTGTATGTACTCAACTGAGTTAGTTAGTTAGTCAGGAAAACGCGGGTTCGATTCCTGCCGCTTCAGCAATTTTCGATATGTATTTTAAAAAAAATTTTGGAATTTCATTGAAGTGTAGGTGAAACCCTGGTGGGTGCCCAAAAGAGTCGCACCCAATCGTATAACAGTGTGACTTGAAACCCCGGTGGGTGCCCAAAAGAGTCACACCCAATCGTATAACAGTGCGACTTGTAACCCCGGTGGGTGCCCAAAAGAGTCACACCCAATCGTATAATAGTGTGACTCGTTGGGAGACCATTGTTTTCCCCGTCGAGTCACATCCACTACAGTGTGACTTGTTGAGAAATAAATAGCAAAGTTTCTTTTAAATTTTTCAGCCTAGCAAATCTAAAGTACACTACAGTAGGTACACTTAAGTAATTTATACCTTCCTAATGGCAATTTTACGTCTTGTTAAATAAAACAAGAATTTAATTAAGAAATAAGCTTTAATTTTAGTAACACTTATTTTGTAATAAGTAACCTTATTGTTCTCGATACTTCTTTTTGTAATAAATAAATAATAAATAATAATAAATAAACGTTTATTCGCTGGAATGTGGGTACATGTAGGTGTTACATCAGTTGAGTTGCCTGACACATTCTACCAGATCCTGGTGTGCAAATGGTTAAAGAATATTACAATTACATCAAATTTTTTTCTAGTTCATTACATTTACGAAATCATAAATTTAAACATTACTCAATCAGATAAAATAAAATAAGGATTTCCATGTCGTAGTTAAAAACAAAATAAAATATACAGTGATTACAGAATATAAACCAGTCATTTAAAAGAAGCAGAACAAAAGCATAGTTTGTCAGCGCATATAAGAGTCCAAATTCATCAATTATATTATAAATTTTTATCCATGAAATAGTCATTAATTTTGTAATACATTTCGTTTAAAAGAAGATCATGTAGTTTCCGCTTGAAATGTAGTATACTAGTATCTTTAGTTACGTATCGAATAGTGTTAGTTTAATTATTACATAAGAAAATATAATATTTTTCTGGTGGTTGTTTGGTGCGACCAAAGTTGGACAGCTGCGTATATCGCATACCCGAGGAGGCTCCCGCAGTAGTGGAGCGCTGCGGGAGGGTGACGTCAGACGATCTCACCTAGTGGTAAGTTGCACGGTATGGCAGTTTGTATACACGGCATCAGAACGCTGCTTGGCGGCACAACTTTGCCGGTCGGGTATTTAGTGACTAATAAGTTGCTTGCATTGAATTTTCCACTCGATAGGCAACTGAAACTTTCAACTGATGCTTTAGTAACAGAAGTAACCTATTGAATGTGGTACAATGATTCACAGTCGTAAACATTTAAATTTAACACTTAAAATTGTAGGCATAGAGTTTGTTATGCAATTATATTTTACGTCCAAGCTGGTGGAAATATTGTACCAAGTACTGATATTGTTGTTTTAGTTCTATAGGATTGTACATTTAGCTGTTAAGTCTTGTGCTTGAGCCAAAACTGTTAAATCTAACTAATAATGCGCATCTTGTTATGTTCATACAAGGACGTACGTATTTCAGAACTCCATTAAAATGGAATGAGTAATTGAACTTTGTATTTTGTTAGGTTCATAATTTCAACACCACCAGTTCAAAAATTTTGATATCTCTGACTTATGGACTTAGTATCATAGTTTCTTAAAGATGGGCGTTATTGGCTTTTTATGTCAACGGTTAATCAACAGTTATTTAGTTTCAATACCGATATTGATAACCGTTGCCGAATATCGGTATCAGAGTTGTGTTTCAACTAATTTAATATGCGCAACGCGCTGCGGTTTCCGTAGTAGTAACTAAGCTAGCTGCCGTATCAATACCGTCTGTATAGCTAGCGCGCGCATATTCACTAAAATAAAACCAATTTTACTTTCATGAATATCGTTAAGTAATCACAACCTTAAGTTCATAGCAGCAAAGATTAATTTGATCATTGACATAGGTCAAACTATAGTGGACGCCTGCACGAATAGTTTGCCACAGTCCAGTTAACCAAAAACATTTCACGAAGATTGATAAACCAAAGAGGACCTTATCTCTATTACTCTAAGGCTAACTGTATTAAGATTGATAGATCAAAGTGTAATGGACAAGTACTTGTACGGGCATCGCCCTCGCGCTGACCTGATGCGGGCGAGCGTGCGGGCGAGCGTGCGCCTCCGCAGACAATAGCCCATACAGGGAACGGATGGACTTTACCGAACACATAGTTCCGACTTCGGGGTGAAGGTCGATTTTACGATCGATATTTTTTCAGTTCGTTATTAATTTTATGGAGAATATAAACGGCTACGAAGCTTCCTAATTTTACATACAAAACAAAATAAAATAAAGCGCAGCGAGAGATTCGGTGTTGCTAACACCCTATACCTATAGTCCGCGACAGATTGAGATGGCAATCAGGGCACGAAGCGGAGGGACGCCCCGCACACCCGCGCTCGCCCGCACCGGATTAGCGCGGGGCCTTACCTCTCCGATCGCCATCTCGACCTGTCGCGTACAAAACGAATCAAAAAGTGTCAAAAAATAAAGCTTTCCTTACAAGGCATACATTTCACTTAACGAATAACTAAATCTACCAATAAATTAATATTTCTAAATTTTTTGCCTCTATTTGAGAGCCTTCGGTGTTTATGTCAGACTTTTTGTGATACTCATTGACATGCTACTGAAGCGACTCTCACGTCGGCAACAGTTGCTGCAACTTGACTTGTGGTGACGTCGTGTTGCGACGTGCACGCGCGTGCCGGACACGTGCCACGCGACAGCGCACTCGCCAGTTGCTGCAACTTGACTTGTGGTGACGTCGTGTTGCGACGTGCACGCGCGTGCCGGACACGTGCCACGCGACAGCGCACTCGCCAGTTGCTGCAACTTGACTTGTGGTGACGTCGTGTTGCGACGTGCACGCGCGTGCCGGACACGTGCCACGCGACAGCGCACTCGCCAAGTGCGAGCGATACGACCAAATTGAACCGTGAACTTGTTTATTTTCTCAACTTTTATTTATTTTACGTTTTATATAAAAATTGCAAAAAAATGTTTTCCCCAACTTTTTTTATTTGGAGGGGTTGACTTAAGCAAAATTTTTTTTGTGATCTTAAAAACTATTAGAAAACTAAACTAAATATACGTAGCTGACAAACAATTTATTCTTATAAAATCATAGCCCAATTTTTTAAAATAAATGTAAAATCGCGATTTTCGAAGACTCCGAAAACGTACAAATATACAAAAATCACTTTTAACTTAACATTTACATAGTAGTGAAACCATTTAAAGCTAACCAACAGAACAATTACACTTTACACATTTTGGAACAACAATACTAGATAGATAGTCTCCGCACACTACAGATAGATAGTCTCCGCACACTACAGATAGATAGTCTCCGCACACTACAGATAGATAGTCTCCGCACACTACAGATAGATAGTCTCCGCACACTACAGAGGCATCTCTCTTCTATGGATTGGCGTAAGACGAGACCACACAAGTCCACTTCTGAAGCGACACTTTTCAGCGGACGGCAATTATTTTTTGCCGATATGAGTGAGCTTCAATTTTTTACAAAAAACCATGAGCTTAATTCGCTACAATCCGCCAAAACAGACAACGTACAGCATGCAGAGACGTGCAACGTGCAACGTGCACGACACACACATGTTCAAGTAAACGTTGTGTTGCAGGCGCTTCGCTCGCGGCACGACTGAAGCTAGCCGCGAGCCGCGAGCCGCTACACTGCGCTGTCAATATGCTACAACTTCAGAGAGTCGTCGAGGCCCTCTGTAGAGTGTAGAGGTTAAAAAACATTTGTCAGTGTGATTAAAACGTTAAATATAAATAAATAGTTACAATGTGTGTTTGTGTATTGACATGAGAAGCTCGACCCCGACTCGCGGCGTTGGTCCTTCGAGCCGGATGTAGTGTCACGCCGATTTAATAATACCGATACTATGAGAAGACGTGGAATTAACTATAACAGAGTTCTTATTTAGGTTTTACACAAACTGTCAAGTATCCTTATACAACTATCCTTTTCACAATGTTCCTCGCGGAAAAGGACAGCAACACTTTAAGGTTGAGATCTACAGAGCGCACTTTAACTTTGCTCAGACTTAAAACACTGTTACGAGACAGCGTTGAATCGCTGACATAAACCTGTCTCGCTTAAACTGAAACTATAAAGTCAAAGTACACTCTATAGATCTCAGTGTAAGACCTATGACAATATAGAATAAGCTTTACTTACAAAATACAGAATTTGAAAGAAAACTAGTATTGAAGGCATACCTTGCTATTGCGTATTGAAGGCATACCCTGCTATTGCGTATTGAAGGCATACCCTGCTATTGCGTATTGAAGGCATACCCTGCTATTGCGTATTGAAGGCATACCCTGCTATTGCGTATTGAAGGCATACCCTGCTATTGCGTATTGAAGGCATACCTTGCTATTGCGTATTGAAGGCATACCCTGCTATTGCGTATTGAAGGCATACCCTGCTATTGCGTATTGAAGGCATACCCTGCTATTGCGTATTGAAGGCATACCTTGCTATTGCGTATTGAAGGCATACCCTGCTATTGCGTATTGAAGGCATACCCTGCTATTGCGTATTGTATTTTGCTGCGTTCATATTTTACATATAAATTCTAGTAAGTAGGAAATTATATTTTATCTTTCAACTACCTACATACTGCATACAAGGTACATACAAGATACATAGTGTAAGATCGATTGTTTCTATGAAGTATTTAGACGGCAGTGTCGGCACAATTGTATAGTTAGCTACAACGAACATTACGAAATGTTCATAAATACGTGTTACACAAACAAAGCTAAGCTTCAACTACACTGTGGACAATTCCTTACAAATCTAACAACCACGATTTCAATTACTTCTTAAATAATAAGTTAAAAAATGAATTATGATTGTTTAGAGGCTCAAAGTAACTTAACACTTGTTCAGTTAAAATGTCGCAATAAATAACTTAAATCTAGGGTCATGTTTAAACTTAAAATCTGAAGGTTACTTCACAATAGGTTAGATAATCCACACAAAATGAGTTCTCACGCGCCATTTTAATTCTATGTATGTGCCAACTATCATGTCAAAAGTACAGTTCACCTTTGAAATAAGGCATAAAATCGTACTTTTGACATGACAGTTGACACATAAAGTTAAAATGGCGCGTGAGAACTCATTTTTTATCAATTTTCCATTTTAATGATACATAAGCGATCTATAACATTATTTAAGCACTAGTCATACGGTAATCTATTTTTTTTTTTTTGTTCTTCTTCTGTCAGTTGTGACACCGTGCAGACAATCAAACGCCGGCTCGCTGTGACTAGTGCTTTAACATAAACAATTGTCACAGAACATAAAATATAGTTTTTGTTGTCTTTGATTGTCTTTTTGAATCCTAAAATGAAAAATAATTCTATAAATGCCAATTTCTGATCGAATTTGCTTTTACTATAATAATATAAAAATTTAAATATATTATTTTAATGCAATGATCGCGCTTGTCCATGTTTTACATTATTTTCGCGTATTACTAGCATTTCGCGCGCAAAAATAACTTTTGCAAAGCTTCATTTTGGCAATCCTAAGCGTTACTCGCAACATTTAGTTACACCTAGACTTGACCGAAACATTTCATTGTAACAACTTTGAACACCGATAGTACGTCATAACCGCCGACAATGTCATCGACCTCGTCAGTCGACGACGAGCTGTCGGTCGGCGCGGTCGTGTGCGTCGCTCTCCTCGGCCGCGGCCGCGGTGCGCTCGATGCGCATGGCGTCCACCTCGTCAGTCGACGACGAGCTGTCGGTCGGCGCGGTCGTGTGCGTCGCTCTCCTCGGCCGCGGCCGCGGTGCGCTCGATGCGCATGGCGTCCACCTCGTCAGTCGACGACGAGCTGTCGGTCGGCGCGGTCGTGTGCGTCGCTCTCCTCGGCCGCGGCCGCGGTGCGCTCGATGCGCATGGCGTCCACCTCGTCAGTCGACGACGAGCTGTCGGTCGGCGCGGTCGTGTGCGTCGCTCTCCTCGGCCGCGGCCGCGGTGCGCTCGATGCGCATGGCGTCCACCTCGTCAGTCGACGACGAGCTGTCGGTCGGCGCGGTCGTGTGCGTCGCTCTCCTCGGCCGCGGCCGCGGTGCGCTCGATGCGCATGGCGTCCACCTCGTCAGTCGACGACGAGCTGTCGGTCGGCGCGGTCGTGTGCGTCGCTCTCCTCGGCCGCGGCCGCGGTGCGCTCGATGCGCATGGCGTCCACCTCGTCAGTCGACGACGAGCTGTCGGTCGGCGCGGTCGTGTGCGTCGCTCTCCTCGGCCGCGGCCGCGGTGCGCTCGATGCGCATGGCGTCCACCTCGTCAGTCGACGACGAGCTGTCGGTCGGCGCGGTCGTGTGCGTCGCTCTCCTCGGCCGCGGCCGCGGTGCGCTCGATGCGCATGGCGTCCACCTCGTCAGTCGACGACGAGCTGTCGGTCGGCGCGGTCGTGTGCGTCGCTCTCCTCGGCCGCGGCCGCGGTGCGCTCGATGCGCATGGCGTCCACCTCGTCAGTCGACGACGAGCTGTCGGTCGGCGCGGTCGTGTGCGTCGCTCTCCTCGGCCGCGGCCGCGGTGCGCTCGATGCGCATGGCGTCCACCTCGTCAGTCGACGACGAGCTGTCGGTCGGCGCGGTCGTGTGCGTCGCTCTCCTCGGCCGCGGCCGCGGTGCGCTCGATGCGCATGGCGTCCACCTCGTCAGTCGACGACGAGCTGTCGGTCGGCGCGGTCGTGTGCGTCGCTCTCCTCGGCCGCGGCCGCGGTGCGCTCGATGCGCATGGCGTCCACCTCGTCAGTCGACGACGAGCTGTCGGTCGGCGCGGTCGTGTGCGTCGCTCTCCTCGGCTGCCGCAACACTGCTAATTAATTATGATTCCATTGAGTACGAACCCAGAAAGCACTTTTTTGGTTTTCACTTAAAAATACAGATGTAAACAATTCTGGATTTTAGGATTTTAATTGCAAAATTGCACCCCAGCGAAGCCGGCGCGGGTTAGCTAATTTTCAGGGTTGTATACCCAAAAGCTGTGTGTGTGCTCAGGCTAAGCACCGCTGTCCGTCTGTCTGTCAGTCGGTTGTATCACATGAACTGCAGAGAGGGTGTGAATTTTTTCAATTGCCGCTATAAGAGCAATGAAGATTTCAAACTGGCCGTTACGTAAGTATATTGAAAAATAAAAGATGACATAATCTAGTACGATGGTAAGACACCCTTCGTGTCCGACTCGCCCTCGGCCGGTGTTCGCAATATCTACGACTTACACGTGTTCGCCGTGCTGCGCGGAGGCGGCCGCCACGGGGGCGGAGGCGGCCGCCACGGGGGCGGAGGCGGCCGCCACGGGGGCGGAGGCGGCCGCCACGGGGGCGGAGGCGGCCGCCACTGGGGCGGAGGCGGCCGCCACGGGGGCGGAGAGCGCCAGCGACTGCGGGCGTCGCAGCCAGCCGCAGCGCTCCTCCTGCCGAGTGCGACAATAACATTAACTAGTCTATGTCTCTAATACCCACAATGCTAAATAATGGGAAAAGTACGCTAAGCTAATCAAACACAACATGAAAACAGGAGATGATAAATGAGATAGACAGAGAACCACACCACATGCAGCTCTGCAGCTCCACCACCTGCGCCTGTAGGGTGACCTCACGTACCTGCGGCGTGACAACGGCGACGATGTCCGTCTGCGTGGCGACGGGCTCCGCGCGGCCCCCGCGGGCGGCGCCGCACACCGCGCGCAGCACCTCCTGCAGCTCCACCACCTGCGCTTGTAGGGTGACCTCACGTACCTGCGGCGTGACAACGGCGACGATGTCCGTCTGCGTGGCGACGGGCTCCGCGCGGCCCCCGCGGGCGGCACCTCCTGCAGCTCCACCACCTGCGCTTGTAGGGTGACCTCACGTACCTGCGGCGTGACAACGGCGACGATGTCCGTCTGCGTGGCGACGGGCTCCGCGCGGCCCCCGCGGGCGGCGCCGCACACCGCGCGCAGCACCTCCTGCAGCTCCACCACCTGCGCTTGTAGGGTGACCTCACGTACCTGCGGCGTGACAACGGCGACGATGTCCGTCTGCGTGGCGACGGGCTCCGCGCGGCCCCCGCGGGCGGCGCCGCACACCGCGCGCAGCACCTCCTGCAGCTCCACCACCTGCGCTTGTAGGGTGACCTCACGTACCTGCGGCGTGACAACGGCGACGATGTCCGTCTGCGTGGCGACGGGCTCCGCGCGGCCCCCGCGGGCGGCGCCGCACACCGCGCGCAGCACCTCCTGCAGCTCCACCACCTGCGCTTGTAGGGTGACCTCACGTACCTGCGGCGTGACAACGGCGACGATGTCCGTCTGCGTGGCGACGGGCTCCGCGCGGCCCCCGCGGGCGGCGCCGCACACCGCGCGCAGCACCTCGTGCATGCAGCTCTGCAGCTCCAGCACCTGCGCTTGTAGGGTGACGCAGGTTTCCGTGAGCTGCCTCAGAGCCTCCGAGTTGTCTTCCGACTCCGACTCCCTGCTCTTTGGATCTAAAACATACTACTTCTGACAGTTTCTAGCAGAAAACAGTAATTTGTTCTGCAACGTTGGATTTGGGCGCGAGTATACAATACTGATCAAACGAAGGATTCAAACATTGCCTCGCTTCGCTCGTAGGTGAAAAATAAAACCCGGAGCGTAGCGAGGGATTCAAATTTAAGAGTCGCAAGTAACTCTGCAGCCGAGCTAGATACAAGAAAATCAATTCAAATTTAATTAATCAGCATAAATCATTATTCACAATCAAATCTGAAAATGTTCCATTGTATTTTGTTATTAGAATAGAATAGGATTTTTCTTCCACTTGCTCGTAATTGACTACTTTACTGAAGATAGGTTTTCACTACAGAGGCCTGCTATCGGGTCTTTGCTGTAAACTTCACTGGCCGCACGCCAACAATTTCCAAGAGGACTGTAATGGAAATTGCTGGACAGTTTCATACTGTTGACGAGGTTCTTAATGGCGTAGACTAAAATAAATTGAGTTTTTTTCAATAGTTTTTATTTATTTAATTATTTAATTAGGTACCTCAAACTACACCCTCGTAGTAATCGGTCACTTTCTCCCGTCGTGGAACAATGTACTATTTATTCAAGTAAACTTTTACAAGTGCTTTTGAATCGTCAACTAATTTAATTTACCGCTGGTCTGGAATGCTGTTTGTTAGAAAAAAAATACATCAGTCTTGCCTGTGTTCGAATGACGACTAACTTTTCCACGCTAGTGGATATAATGGACTATTTTACGCAGATTCATCACAATCAACCCATTACCGGCCACTCAGAGTGAGAAAGAAAGAAAGAAAACTTTTAGAGAACTTTGAGAACACTTTATCACCACTATATTATCTTACAAATCTAACACTATACCAGACAATCAATAAGAGTAATTTATTACCTATTTTGAATAAATCATTTGACTTTGACTTGACTTGACTTGGGTTTAGGCCATAGTCTGCCACGCTGGCCCAACGTAGTTTACCAATGATTAAAGAAAGTCTTTTTGATCATGAGATGAATAAGACATTAGCAGTAATACTTTTTTACTTATTAGCAGGACTACCGCCCAGGTCATCGGCAGAGCTACGGGCAGAGCTACGGGCAGAGCTACGGGCAGAGCTACGGGCAGAGCTACGAGCCGCCGCACACTAGTGCGGGATGCCGCTCCGAAGCGCTGTACTGTACCTAGGCTCTGCAGCGTGGACACCTTCTTCCACAGCGCGTTGATGGCTTGCATCTGCAGCTGCTGTATCTTCCTCTCGCTCTCCAGCGCCGCCTTCGTCGCCTCCATGTCGCACGTCAGCCGCCTGCCACAAACATGCCTTCAGAAGCTGCTGTTGAAATGCAACTCAGTTCAGTTGACTGTCCATTCAATGGAGAGAATACGTGTGCTTCGATTCGACATTACGTCATAAATTATCACGTAATCATACCTATACGGCGTTTTGTCGGTCTGTTGGTCTGTCGACGACGAAGACAATGCTCTACAAATCCGCTATCTCCTGCTAAAGTCTCGACGACGAAGACAATGCTCTACAAATCCGCTATCTCCTGCTAAAGTCTCGACGACGAAGACAATGCTCTACAAATCCGCTATCTCCTGCTAAAGTCTCGACGACGAAGACAATGCTCTACAAATCCGCTATCTCCTGCTAAAGTCTCGACGACGAAGACAATGCTCTACAAATCCGCTATCTCCTGCTAAAGTCTCGACGACGAAGACAATGCTCTACAAATCCGCTATCTCCTGCTAAAGTCTCGACGACGAAGACAATGCTCTACAAATCCGCTATCTCCTGCTAAAGTCTCGACGACGAAGACAATGCTCTACAAATCCGCTATCTCCTGCTAAAGTCTCGACGACGAAGACAATGCTCTACAAATCCGCTATCTCCTGCTAAAGTCTCGACGACGAAGACAATGCTCTACAAATCCGCTATCTCCTGCTAAAGTCTCGACGACGAAGACAATGCTCTACAAATCCGCTATCTCCTGCTAAAGTCTCGACGACGAAGACAATGCTCTACAAATCCGCTATCTCCTGCTAAAGTCTCGACGACGAAGACAATGCTCTACAAATCCGCTATCTCCTGCTAAAGTCTCGACGACGAAGACAATGCTCTACAAATCCGCTATCTCCTGCTAAAGTCTCGACGACGAAGACAATGCTCTACAAATCCGCTATCTCCTGCTAAAGTCTCGACGACGAAGACAATGCTCTACAAATCCGCTATCTCCTGCTAAAGTCTCGACGACGAAGACAATGCTCTACAAATCCGCTATCTCCTGCTAAAGTCTCGACGACGAAGACAATGCTCTACAAATCCGCTATCTCCTGCTAAAGTCTCGACGACGAAGACAATGCTCTACAAATCCGCTATCTCCTGCTAAAGTCTCGACGACGAAGACAATGCTCTACAAATCCGCTATCTCCTGCTAAAGTCTCGACGACGAAGACAATGCTCTACAAATCCGCTATCTCCTGCTAAAGTCTCGACGACGAAGACAATGCTCTACAAATCCGCTATCTCCTGCTAAAGTCTCGACGACGAAGACAATGCTCTACAAATCCGCTATCTCCTGCTAAAGTCTCGACGACGAAGACAATGCTCTACAAATCCGCTATCTCCTGCTAAAGTCTCGACGACGAAGACAATGCTCTACAAATCCGCTATCTCCTGCTAAAGTCTCGACGACGAAGACAATGCTCTACAAATCCGCTATCTCCTGCTAAAGTCTCGACGACGAAGACAATGCTCTACAAATCCGCTATCTCCTGCTAAAGTCTCGACGACGAAGACAATGCTCTACAAATCCGCTATCTCCTGCTAAAGTCTCGACGACGAAGACAATGCTCTACAAATCCGCTATCTCCTGCTAAAGTCTCGACGACGAAGACAATGCTCTACAAATCCGCTATCTCCTGCTAAAGTCTCGACGACGAAGACAATGCTCTACAAATCCGCTATCTCCTGCTAAAGTCTCGACGACGAAGACAATGCTCTACAAATCCGCTATCTCCTGCTAAAGTCTCGACGACGAAGACAATGCTCTACAAATCCGCTATCTCCTGCTAAAGTCTCGACGACGAAGACAATGCTCTACAAATCCGCTATCTCCTGCTAAAGTCTCGACGACGAAGACAATGCTCTACAAATCCGCTATCTCCTGCTAAAGTCTCGACGACGAAGACAATGCTCTACAAATCCGCTATCTCCTGCTAAAGTCTCGACGACGAAGACAATGCTCTACAAATCCGCTATCTCCTGCTAAAGTCTCGACGACGAAGACAATGCTCTACAAATCCGCTATCTCCTGCTAAAGTCTCGACGACGAAGACAATGCTCTACAAATCCGCTATCTCCTGCTAAAGGTCGATGTAATAAATATGTGTGTAACACATGTGTACATACTGTACGTGCTGCCGGGCGCGCGCCGCCTGTATGGCGTGCAGGATCCGCAGCGTGTCCTTGTTGAGGTTCCGGCTGCGGTACCCGCGCCACATCTTCTGGATGGTGACGTAAGTACATGTGTGTAACACATGTGTACATACTGTACGTGCTGCCGGGCGCGCGCCGCCTGTATGGCGTGCAGGATCCGCAGCGTGTCCTTGTTGAGGTTCCGGCTGCGGTACCCGCGCCACATCTTCTGGATGGTGACGGCCGCCATGGTCTCCACGCTCAGCTTCTTCTGGCGACGCTGGTTGGTCGCCAGCTTGATCACCTCCAGCTTGTCGGGGTCGATGTGCTCCGCACTGTCAGTCGTCACACCTACAATAACGAATGGCCACCGAACAGAACAGAAGTGTTACAAAGTATCAAGCTAGTGCCAAAGATCGACACAGGTTGAATAAATTTAGGAAATTTATGCCTAGTGAAATTATAGTAACTTACCATTGATTTTCCTGTCGATTTCGATTTTGGACAAGCTTCCTTTCCGTTCGATTTTGGATTTTAACTTAGGGGAGGAGGTCGCACTCTTGGTCAGCTTCGGCGAGCCTTTCAGGCTTTTATTTACACTTCTTTTCTCTTCACAGACACTGCCGTTGGAAGACTGCGAGGATGTAGTGGAGTTGGTCTTCTGTATGTCGAACATGGGGTCCTGGTAGTCGGGGCTCATGAGGGACTCCGGGACGGGGACCATTTTGGAGGCAGCTTCTAACGAGTGGTTTATAAGTTTGGGTTGGGACGGTTGCTGTGGTGGTTGCTGTTCTAGAAACGGAAAAATATGATGTATAAAATTTGAGGCAAATAATTTTCTTTAGTTAACGCTATATTATATGTAGAAATGATGAATTCCTTAATCAGTACCCATATTATAAATGTGAAAGTGTTTGTTCGTTGATTTATTGGTTCGTTGATTTGTCCTTCAATCACGTCGCAACGGAGCAACGGATCGACGTGATTTTTTGCATAGATGTTAAAGACCTGACAAGTGACATAGGCCTGACAAGTGACATAGACCTGACAAGTGACATAGGCCTGACAAGTGACATAGGCCTGACAAGTGACATAGGCTACTTTTTATCTCGGAAAATCAAACAGTTCCCACGGTATGTAAAAAGTGAAATCCATGCGGACGAAGTCACGAGCATCAGCTAGTACATAATCATGAAATGATTCGTGGCGATGAACAGCACAGTGTCCCCCGCAGGACAGCGACATGGCGTGCGCGGGGGAGCCCGGCTTGTGCACGTTACCTGTGAGGCGCTCCTGTCTGTGCGAGTGCTGCGGGCTGTCGAAGGTGGCGGGCGGCGCGGGCAGCTCCCCGCAGGACAGCGACATGGCGTGCGCGGGGGAGCCCGGCTTGTGCACGTTACCTGTGAGGCGCTCCTGTCTGTGCGAGTGCTGCGGGCTGTCGAAGGTGGCGGGCGGCGCGGGCAGCTCCCCGCAGGACAGCGACATGGCGTGCGCGGGGGAGCCCGGCTTGGGCACGCCGCCGTGGAAGCTGGAGCTGAGCCGGTCCGGCGACCGGCCCATGTTCCTCTGCGACATCCTCGCTGAAGAGTATACATTTTCAGCCCCAATTGCAGTTTGCACGCAACTTGCATCTCTTAAATCTTGATGCTGCATGGTTAGGCAGTAACCCTGCAGCATCAAGATTTGACTACAACTATTGAATGAAAAAAAATATTCTCAAATCGGTTCAGAAATCTCTGAGAAATCGGAGAACATATCAAAAGTATTGGTGACATACATTTTAGGCATTGTGCAAAAGCAGTTGATATCTCACATTGCACCCGAGGCGACTGCATCCTGCACTTGGCGGCGCTGCGGTGCTGCTCCTGCAGTTGCTGCTGGTGATGCTGCGCCTAACAAAACAAAACTTTATAATAATTCAATTGAATAATGTTCTGACAATTCACAAGTTCCCATTTCTACAAACAAACTATTCATACCCCTACATCGAAACTGTTTCAACTCAAATAATCACATTTTTCACAAATTAAGATAAAACTGTCTTTTTATGACTGACTGCTGTATACCTTACCTTGCTGAGAATAAGGCGCAGTTTCCTCTGGTCCTCGGTCTCCAGCGCGTCGGCCGTCAGCGGGCAGGTGGAGGCCAGGTATTCACACAGCTCCCTCTGCTGGCCGCTGTGGAAGTGGCGCCCTTTGCTCTGCTGTATACCTTACCTTGCTGAGAATAAGGCGCAGTTTCCTCTGGTCCTCGGTCTCCAGCGCGTCGGCCGTCAGCGGGCAGGTGGAGGCCAGGTATTCACACAGCTCCCTCTGCTGGCCGCTGTGGAAGTGGCGCCCTTTGCTCTGCTGTATACCTTACCTTGCTGAGAATAAGGCGCAGTTTCCTCTGGTCCTCGGTCTCCAGCGCGTCGGCCGTCAGCGGGCAGGTGGAGGCCAGGTATTCACACAGCTCCCTCTGCTGGCCGCTGTGGAAGTGGCGCCCTTTGCTCTGCTGTATACCTTACCTTGCTGAGAATAAGGCGCAGTTTCCTCTGGTCCTCGGTCTCCAGCGCGTCGGCCGTCAGCGGGCAGGTGGAGGCCAGGTATTCACACAGCTCCCTCTGCTGGCCGCTGTGGAAGTGGCGCCCTTTGCTCTGCTGTATACCTTACCTTGCTGAGAATAAGGCGCAGTTTCCTCTGGTCCTCGGTCTCCAGCGCGTCGGCCGTCAGCGGGCAGGTGGAGGCCAGGTATTCACACAGCTCCCTCTGCTGGCCGCTGTGGAAGTGGCGCCCTTTGCTCTGCTGTATACCTTACCTTGCTGAGAATAAGGCGCAGTTTCCTCTGGTCCTCGGTCTCCAGCGCGTCGGCCGTCAGCGGGCAGGTGGAGGCCAGGTATTCACACAGCTCCCTCTGCTGGCCGCTGTGGAAGTGGCGCCCTTTGCTCTGCTGTATACCTTACCTTGCTGAGAATAAGGCGCAGTTTCCTCTGGTCCTCGGTCTCCAGCGCGTCGGCCGTCAGCGGGCAGGTGGAGGCCAGGTATTCACACAGCTCCCTCTGCTGGCCGCTGTGGAAGTGGCGCCCTTTGCTCTGCTGTATACCTTACCTTGCTGAGAATAAGGCGCAGTTTCCTCTGGTCCTCGGTCTCCAGCGCGTCGGCCGTCAGCGGGCAGGTGGAGGCCAGGTATTCACACAGCTCCCTCTGCTGGCCGCTGTGGAAGTGGCGCCCTTTGCTCTGCTGTATACCTTACCTTGCTGAGAATAAGGCGCAGTTTCCTCTGGTCCTCGGTCTCCAGCGCGTCGGCCGTCAGCGGGCAGGTGGAGGCCAGGTATTCACACAGCTCCCTCTGCTGGCCGCTGTGGAAGTGGCGCCCTTTGCTCTGCTGTATACCTTACCTTGCTGAGAATAAGGCGCAGTTTCCTCTGGTCCTCGGTCTCCAGCGCGTCGGCCGTCAGCGGGCAGGTGGAGGCCAGGTATTCACACAGCTCCCTCTGCTGGCCGCTGTGGAAGTGGCGCCCTCTGCCCTGGCTGTAGAGCCATTCCGCTTTGAGACTGGAAACACGCATAGTTTTGTGATGCAAACCGAAAACACGACACGAAAGATACATAATAATGTCCTTTCCAAGATGAGTTATGTAACAAAACATTTTGGCATGAATGAAAAATTTCATATCATAATACAATACACGCTGGTAGAGCGTGGTTGTTCAGAATTAAAATCAATTACTACTAAACGAAACAAGTGTCAATTGTGACACATGACAAGACATGACACTTGTCAAAACAACATTCAATGTCAATCAATGAAAAAATCAATTCTCATCTTTATCGTGTCTTTATCTAACAAAGAAAGTTTTCCTAAAAAGAGATGCGCATCTATTAACCGTTTAAACAAACAACTAAACATCAATCCCAGCAAGAAAGGAAGAAAGAAGCCAAAACCAGTGAGTTAAACAAAATTTTCTACGAGAACTTAGCCATTTTGGTCCTTCGAACCGGATGTTATAATAATCTTTGTTGAACCCAACATTGCATACAGGCAAGACGAAATACGAGCTAAGAACTAAGAATCGAGGTACTTAAGTCCTAACAATTATGTCCTAAATCGGTCTAGATTCCCTTATTTGTCCCATCTTATTCGCATAGCATACAAAGGCGAGCAATTGTTTAGATGTAATAACGCGGCACATGGCCGGCCCGCCATTGGACATTCGATTATTATATTATTTTCATTGTATTTCTGTTGTAATTCAATAGATTTTCCAACTTAATTTGATCAATTTACATCTAATTACATGATTAATTTATAGTTTTGAACAAGACACTTTTGATTACAGTTAATTATTATAGAATATTTTCATTTATTAATACAATTCCTTGTTTAATTTGTTAATTTCTATACACAATTAAAATGTCAAAATTACACGAATTAGTGAAGAAAAGAGGTTCATATAAGGGTCGATTAACTAAATTTGAGAATTATGTAAGTAGCTTAAAGAGTGTATCTGACTGCAGTCAAGTTGATAAGTTAGAGTTGAAGCTTCGCATGAATAAAATAGAAACTATATACAATGATTTTGATGAGGTCCAAACGAATATTGAGTGCTTGTCATTGTCTGAGGAGGAACATCAGAACCAGTCTCTTCAGAGATCTGAATTCGAGACTCAGTACTTCTCAGCAATGGCAAGGGCTCAACAGCTGTGCGACTCATTCAAAAGAAAAGAAAGGTCATTCAATCATGGTGATAATGTCTCTGTTTGTTCTGATTCTTCCACTAGTGATCAGGAGAGTGTTGTGAAAGTGAAGCAGACAAAGAGTGTTATTAGGGGAGTGAAATTACCTACAATAAACATACCCAAATACAGTGGCGATTATGGGAACTGGCTTGAGTTCCGTGACACTTTTATATCACTTATCCATGATAACCCGAGCATTAGTAATATTCAAAAGTTTCACTACCTACGTGCATCTTTAGAGGGCAGTGCAGCTCAGATCATTTGCTCATTAGAGTTTTCTGCATCTAACTATTGTTTAGCGTGGAATGCACTGTGCGAGCGATTTGACAACACACGTCTTTTAGTACAAAACCACATTAAGGCTATTTTCGAACATGAACCTATTAAAAGGGAATCAGCTACCTCTCTACTGTGACGTTGTAAATTTTGAACTACTAATTAGCGTTTCGCTTTTAATAAAAATCAATTTTGTTCAAAGTATGTTGGTGCCACCTAGCATCAAGGTGCAGAACTACGCGTGGGTCGATGTTCAGAGTTCATTCGAGCCACAATAGATGGCGTTTGCTTCGTTGTCAATTGTCGTAAAAATAAAACAAAATAATTAAATAAAACCATAATATCATTTGTTTATTGTTAAGTCATTAACAAAACGGTTCTTATAATATATCCTTAGGTTCCGCAAATATTCAAAAATGAATTGGCTTTATGATCAAACTAAATGAGAGCGGCCACACTCGGGTTGCGTCAGGCAACACCGATTGCTGAGATTTAGAATTTTCCTGGAGTCAACATGTGAAGACGAATTTTTTTCGTTCCAGGAAAATCTCACTTCTTTTCGCCCATGGCTTCGCCTGGAAAAATACAATAGTCATAAATTTTAGTCATCCTAACGTATTTTCAATGTTTCATCAGTTATGGTGAGTGAAAAATCAAGTAATGTGGATTCGACAAAATGGCGGTTTGGTTAGAGAAAATCCTAATCTCATGATTTCTTTCAGTTCCAGTTATTTTAACTTCCCAAATAAATGAGGATAATGGGTTGTGGGTGGACTTCTGAAAACCATTGGTGGCCAGGAGTTCAATAGGTGAGTTGTGTTTGATCGGGAAAATTCCACGTGTCGAAATTTTCACACAGCACAAATTATAATCTTGTTTTTCTTTGTTACAGGGTTTACGTTTACGTTTTACGTTTAGCTTCAGTTTTTCCGTTTTCCGTTTGCGTTTCCGTTTTTAGTTTTCGGTTTTCGTATTTATTTCTTTTGCACATTCACGTTGGCAACTTAATTTCTATGGATAAGACTTGGTGAAAATCTTTGTAATGAAACATTTCGGTTGTGAAGAATCAAATAAATTGAGTTTTGGATCTTGGCCGATGCCGTCCAGCTACCTTGCAGTCTTCGCACCTACAAGTAAGCAAATGTTTGTATCCTGGAACAGTTTAGTGAACCTTCTTAGTGTATGTGTACAGTAAGAACCCTGTCTTTACTACTGAGCTTTTATTTTGAAACAATTTTATGAATTTTACTGTGTCATTGTCTATTCCATGCCAATGGCATCTTAAATTTAAAACATAGATTTTATGTACTATCTACCTAAGGCATTCTAATGTATCTAAATTAAGTCTTGGCATTAAGCTAGAATAACTAAGCATTATTAGCCATCATTTTGTATTAAGCGACCCCGGTAAAAGTTACATTAAAAACAATTTTGCCTAACATCTAGCAAATTTCATTTATAACACCTCATATACATTACAAGGGAGTCGACGGCTAGCTTCTATTCTTTACTAGGTAGATAGATCAAGTAAAGTAAATTATTTTTTTTCCTCTAATCTTTGTAAGGTGGTAGATTATTCCGTATCCGGGTATATTTCTATTCCGTCCAATTTACCACCCTTACAAATGGCGCCCGAACGTTTTTTTATATAGTTATTTCAGTATATTTTGAGAAATTTTGTGAATTTTATGAAATGTACTCCGCTGATTGTACAATTTTCTAAGTAGTGACACATTGCAAAGAGCACTAAGCTGTTTTTATGGTTAACTAACTAAATAATAACTAATAGTTAGAAATTTTGTTTGATAGTTTAAGTAATTTTCGGAGTATAGTCCAACATTGGTTTTTTCTTATTTAATTAACACATTATAAATGGTGCTTATGCCGTTCAATTATGTTATTTGACTTACCTTGGAGGTGTATAAGTGAATGTTTGCCTTCAGTTTAGTAATAAACATTGCTTAACTGAGTTGTTGTTGGGTATTGCTTTCAATAGTAAGTACATCTTATGTTTGAAAATTCCGGTAACTTAGTATAATTAAAGTTTTGAAACGCTATGTGCTGTTAACTAGTTACACACATACATTTATAAATACTAAGAGTTACAACTTGTGAAACTAAATATATAAACTATATTCAGAGATTACATTAAGTTCAAGTATGAAGTTATGAACAAGTTTTTTTTCAGTGACTTGATACTTCATTATTTTGTTGAAATTTTGTTTAGAGCTGTGTTAAGGTTATGATAAAAGCTACTTCACACACAAAACATGTTAAGTTTAAGTGAATGCTGGTAGTTTAAAGTGACATTTAGAAACAGATTTTGTTGTATTTTAGGTTATGTGTTAAAAGTGTAAAGTAACAGTCATCAAACCATTGCACAATCTCTTTGTTTTTTTTTGAAAGATAATATGCTAGTCAGAGTTCATTGCAACTTTGCTGCCTGTTTACTTTTGTAATTGTAAAGGTTGTAACACACTGTGTACTCATAAAGGTGATACTGCACCTTACAATCATTTATTCAATTTTGGGAAGTTTATTTTGTTATATTTTGTTTACTATAGTAATAATATGTGCTTGTATTATTAACAATATTTTGGAATAGGAACATAATTGATAAAATAAGTTAGGATAGACTTAAGAATATTGTTTTTGTTGTGTATTTTGCTTGTGTATATTTAATAGTTTAAATAACTTCTTTTGTGTTTGTGTTTAACCAATTGGTATAAGGCTAAACATAGACAGTTACACAAGCTCGATATTTTGTTAAATGTGTTTTGACTTAACACAATGGAACAGACTTTTGCCCAGTTTCATTCACTTTTGAAGGACGAATTGTGTTATGAGGTATCCATTCGTTCCGAAACTCCAGCACCTACAGTGCTAGGTTTAAAGAAACAGTTAAAACAATTAATTCAGGAAATTCCTTCTGAATCAATTTTAGAGACGGATTTCACTTCTGAAAGTGAGTTAGGGGTTATTACTAAAAAACTTCAAGACTTAGAAGATTTATTAAAAAAGTGTTCTGACACTAAAGATAGACATGCCCTCTGTAGGTCTAAAGCTTTAGCTTCACATTTGTACTTTAGAATTTTGAGAATACAGTGTTCCGAACTCAGCTTAATAAGTAGGAAGAGTGAATTACATACAAAGTTGCAGAGTTTGATTTCCAGATTAGATGCTGACAATGAGTCGTCTCACGACGAATCACTGGATTCCGAGAGTACCGCCGTTGACTGCACTGGTGATAAAAATGTTGCCAAGTGGAAGTTACATTTCAACGGACAGGGTGATCCGCGCAGTTTCATCGAACGCGTTGAGGAATATAAAAGATCTTATGGCGTTTCAGATGGAAAATTATTTGTTTCTGCATTTCATCTTTTTACAGGCCGAGCATTGTTATGGTACAGAGGCAACAAATGTCAAATTTCGTCTTGGTCAGAATTGAAAACTTTATTTTTAGAGGAATTTGATGCAGTAGATTATGACTACAGGTTGCTAGGTGAAATTCGAGCAAGAACACAAGGCTCTGAAGAACCTGTGTCTATCTATTTCGCTATAATGTTTTGCATGTTTTCAAGGTTGTCAACACCACTTTCCGAAGAACAAAAGTTACAAATTTTATTACATAATATTCGCCCTTTTTACTCAGAACAATTAGCTCTTGTTGACATTAAGTCTGTCGCAATGTTGAAGGAAAAGTGTCGCAAACTAGAGGCTGCGAGGCAGCGTTCCGCCTTATTTTCTGAGCCTACTAACAGTAAGGCAACTTTAAGTTCAGAGTTTGCTTACAAACAAGTGACAAAACAGATAAACACACTTTCAGTCACACCTGCACCTAAGGTTGATACAAGTAAAGGCACTGATTTTACGAAAACAAATAAACAACTATGTTACAAGTGCGGCAAGGGTAACCATTCCTTTAAATTTTGCAGGACAGTTCCGAAATTTATTAGATGTTTTTCGTGTGGACGTCAGAACTTTACAGTAAAGACATGTCCAAGTTGTAGTAAAAAGGCGATTAGTAAACCCGCTCCGGACAAAAATTCAAAAAACTAATTAGTAAGAACTGTGCAGAGACACAAGTAAAGAACTTGGTCATTAACAACAAAACATCCCTTTTACCTGACACAGTTCTGTATTCAGTGGATAAACGAGACTTTAGGCCACATTTAAAGGTTTTTGTTGACGGTTTTGAGATTACAGGTTTACTAGATTCCGGTGCTTGCGCGTCAATTTTGGGTAACCAGGCGCACAAGGTTTTTTTGAGATTCGGTTATAAATTGCATAGCAGTATTGATACCACATTTTCAGTGGCAAATGGAGACAAACTTGATTGCATGGGTTATATGTTTATTCCGATTACTTATAATTCCGTAACTCACATAATAAAATTTTTTGTAGTACCCTCTATAATAGCGGATGTTATTTTTGGCTGTGACTTTTGGAAAACATTTCAGTTAGCCCCTGGCATTTTTGATAATTTAGAATTAATTAAGGCACCTTCTCAATTTTACAATATTTGTGCGATTGATAATGAACAAATTCATACCATCACTTCTTTTGAAAACTTATCATCTCAACAGAAAGAATTAGCCCAGTCTGTAGTAAATAAATTTTTAGATATTTCTTCAACGAAAATTGGATTGGGTAGAACAAAATTAATTGAACATGTTATTGACACCGGTGATGCCTTGCCAATAAAAATAAAACAATATCCACTTTCTCCCGAAAAGAAGGAAGCTTTAAGTAAAGAGTTAGATAGGATGCTGGAAATGGACGTAGTTACTCCGAGTGAAAGCCCTTGGAATAACCCAGCAATTTTAGTGAAAAAGGCAAATGGAGACTGGAGATTTTGCCTAGATTGCAGGAAATTAAATTCAGTGACAAAGGGGGATTCATACTCAATACCGTACATTCCACAAATTCTAGATAGCTTGAAAGAGGCAAGGTTTTTATCATCGATTGATTTAAGTTCAAGTTTCTGGCAAATTCCGTTAGCTAACGACTCTCAGGAAAAAACCAGTTTTACAGTTCCTGGTAGAGGGTTATTCAAATTTAAAGTCATGCCGTTTGGCCTATGCGGTGCACCAGCACGACAGCAGAGGTTAATGGACCAGTTATTTAATCAAAATTTTTGTAGTGATATTGAAAATGGAATAGTATTTTGTTATATAGATGATATTGTTATTTGTTCTGCTGATTTTGAAACCCATTTAATTTTATTAAACAGAGTTCTGGATAAACTAAAAATGGCTCAACTATCCATAAATTTTGAAAAATGTAATTTTTTTAGAAACTCTTTGAAATATTTAGGGTATATAGTGGATGAATTTGGTTTACGCACAGATCCTGGAAAAGTTGCCGCAGTTTTGAACTTTCCGACCCCAAAAACTGCACAGGAGGTAAAGATTTTCCTAGGCACTTGTTCTTGGTACAGGCGCTTTATTAGGAATTTTTCAACCATCGCTGCACCACTCAATAGACTAACGAGTAAAGGAAAGAACGCACCTAAATTTGAGTGGAGCGAACAGGCAGAGGTAGCATTTAATACATTGAAGAATGCGTTGGTAACCGCACCTGTTCTTGCGGTACCGAATTTTGAAAAACCATTCAAAATACATTGTGATGCTTCTGCATATGGTGTTGGCGGTATGCTGACGCAAGAAACCGATGGTTGCGATCATCCCATTGCGTATGTCAGTAGGAGCCTAAATAAAAACGAAAGGAATTACAGCGCGACGGAACGCGAGGCTCTAGCTGTGATTTTTGCAGTGGAGAAATTTCAGGCTTATTTTGGTTCCAAGCCAGTCACAATTATCACAGACCATGCATCCCTAAAGTGGTTCTTAAATTTAGAAAATCCCTCAGGACGACTCGCCAGATGGGGTTGTAGATTATCACAGTATAATTTTGTTATCGAACATAGGAAGGGTTGTGATAATGTAGTTCCGGATACCTTGTCGAGACTCATACACGTAGATGTAGTTGGTGATCGTAATGATAACTCTAGTCAACAAGTTTTGGTAGATGACTGGTATGACAAAACATTTAATGGCTGTAAAATCAATCCAGCAAATTTTCCGAATTTTTGTATTTTGAACGATAAACTATATCGTTACAGTAAATGTAAATACCAGCTTCTCAGTGAGTTCGACTGGAAAGAGGTAGTCCACAAGAACGACATCCTTAGAATTATGCAACAAAACCATGCAGATGCAACTGCAGGTCATTTTGGTGTGTTCAAAACTCATCGCAGATTATCCCTCAGATATTTTTGGCGTGGTATGTATAAGGACGTGGTTGAGTACGTTAAGAATTGTGATACTTGCTCTGCGTATAAACACACGACATCAGCCACTCCAGGTCTGCTAGGGAAGCCTAAAGTCTGCGAGAGACCTTTTCAGGTCATTTCGGCTGATTTAGTCGGACCTTTGCCTAGGTCTAAATCAGGATTTACATTTCTTTTTGTGGTGACGTGTTGTTTTTCGAAATATACAATGTTGTTTCCGTTACGGCGTGCCACAGGTGCCGCTGTTGTTAAAGCGCTAGAGAATTTTGTATTTTTGAACCATAGTGTTCCAGAGACTGTGATTGTGGACAATGGGTCCCAATTTACAGGATCTGAATTCCGTAATCTCATTAAGCGTTATAATATTCCGAAATTACACTACACACCACTGTACACTCCGCAAGTTAACCTTGTTGAGAGGTACAATAAGGTTGTTATGACTGCTGTAGCCGCTTTTGTGAAAGATAACCACAGGTCCTGGGACGAAAACCTGTACAAGGTCCAGTTCGCCATAAACAGTGCGGTTAATGAATCCACTGGATTCTCCCCGTTCTTCCTTGTCCACGCTAGAGAACCGGTTTTAAATGGTTCCTTCTATAAGGACACGGATAAGGAGTACGAGGCCGGAATTCCAAGGGAGGAATACGCAGGAAAGTTTGGATCTTTGGAGGACATATTTGGTCAGGTTAGGAGAAATTTGTTTCAGGCTCATGCAGAGTATGCAACGCATTACAACTTAAGGCGTAGGTCTGCAAGCTATTCTGTTGGGGATATAGTGTGGAAAAAGACCTATCCACAAAGCGACGCTACAAATTTTTTCGCAGCTAAGCTGGCACCTAAGTATGAAAAGTGCAGGGTTGTCAAGGTTTTGTCACCTTTGGTTTACGAACTAGTTAGAGTAGCTGACAACCACCCAATAGGCACTTGGCATATTAAGGATATTAAGAAGTAGATATTTGCCATTACTTAGTTTGGTCTAAACTGTTTGAATATTTAAGTTATCAATATTCAATTAGGAATTTGAATGAGTGTAGTGATGTTCTGAGTTAACAGTTACATTACCATGGTTCAGTTGAGGAGGAATGTAGTGGATGTATGTAGGGATGAATATGTGATGATTGGAATGCTTGTGGTAGACCAACCGGTTGAGAAAGTAAAAATGCAAATATCGTACTTTGGGGATAACGAAAAGGGGGGGGTTTTGTGTTTTGTTTTCGTTTTCCTTCTAGATAATGGATCATTTCTGTTATTTTTCCGATTCTGTTCCGAGATCTATTTTCTAGGAGAGTTATTTCGTTTTTTTTTCTCATATTCCGATTTTGATTCGGTTTTATTTTCCGAATGGGATAGAGAACGGTTGCCATATCAGATGGACCCGTTCACAACCAGTTTTTCCGTATTTGTTGAGTAACAAATATTAAGATGGTAGTTTAAAAGAGTGAACCACCGTAGGCCTAGACGCATTCTATCAGTCAGCTGAAGAATGATGCCAAGATGTTTCCACTCAAGTGTCTTAGACACCATGAAGTTTTTTGTATATATTCTTTTTAGAAGTTAGGGTTGTGTAGTTAAGTATAATGTATAAAACCTTACACTGTTTTCAGTATATTTATTTTGTTAGACAATTTTCCTTGTTACTAGTAGATGTGCGTTCACGCGTAACTTCTGTGTTTTTTTTGTTTGTTTCAGGCAAATTGTTAGTAGTTGTTGGATGACGCTGAGGGCAGCGTGGTTCAACCTGTTGAACCTTTTCGTAGGAGGGGAAGTATTGTGACGTTGTAAATTTTGAACTACTAATTAGCGTTTCGCTTTTAATAAAAATCAATTTTGTTCAAAGTATGTTGGTGCCACCTAGCATCAAGGTGCAGAACTACGCGTGGGTCGATGTTCAGAGTTCATTCGAGCCACAATAGATGGCGTTTGCTTCGTTGTCAATTGTCGTAAAAATAAAACAAAATAATTAAATAAAACCATAATATCATTTGTTTATTGTTAAGTCATTAACAAAACGGTTCTTATAATATATCCTTAGGTTCCGCAAATATTCAAAAATGAATTGGCTTTATGATCAAACTAAATGAGAGCGGCCACACTCGGGTTGCGTCAGGCAACACCGATTGCTGAGATTTAGAATTTTCCTGGAGTCAACATGTGAAGACGAATTTTTTTCGTTCCAGGAAAATCTCACTTCTTTTCGCCCATGGCTTCGCCTGGAAAAATACAATAGTCATAAATTTTAGTCATCCTAACGTATTTTCAATGTTTCATCAGTTATGGTGAGTGAAAAATCAAGTAATGTGGATTCGACAAAATGGCGGTTTGGTTAGAGAAAATCCTAATCTCATGATTTCTTTCAGTTCCAGTTATTTTAACTTCCCAAATAAATGAGGATAATGGGTTGTGGGTGGACTTCTGAAAACCATTGGTGGCCAGGAGTTCAATAGGTGAGTTGTGTTTGATCGGGAAAATTCCACGTGTCGAAATTTTCACACAGCACAAATTATAATCTTGTTTTTCTTTGTTACAGGGTTTACGTTTACGTTTTACGTTTAGCTTCAGTTTTCCGTTTTCCGTTTGCGTTTCCGTTTTTAGTTTTCGGTTTTCGTATTTATTTCTTTTGCACATTCACGTTGGCAACTTAATTTCTATGGATAAGACTTGGTGAAAATCTTTGTAATGAAACATTTCGGTTGTGAAGAATCAAATAAATTGAGTTTTGGATCTTGGCCGATGCCGTCCAGCTACCTTGCAGTCTTCGCACCTACAAGTAAGCAAATGTTTGTATCCTGGAACAGTTTAGTGAACCTTCTTAGTGTATGTGTACAGTAAGAACCCTGTCTTTACTACTGAGCTTTTATTTTGAAACAATTTTATGAATTTTACTGTGTCATTGTCTATTCCATGCCAATGGCATCTTAAATTTAAAACATAGATTTTATGTACTATCTACCTAAGGCATTCTAATGTATCTAAATTAAGTCTTGGCATTAAGCTAGAATAACTAAGCATTATTAGCCATCATTTTGTATTAAGCGACCCCGGTAAAAGTTACATTAAAAACAATTTTGCCTAACATCTAGCAAATTTCATTTATAACACCTCATATACATTACAAGGGAGTCGACGGCTAGCTTCTATTCTTTACTAGGTAGATAGATCAAGTAAAGTAAATTATTTTTTTTCCTCTAATCTTTGTAAGGTGGTAGATTATTCCGTATCCGGGTATATTTCTATTCCGTCCAATTTACCACCCTTACACTACGTGTGCTCATTGATATGTACAATAAAAACTTACGTGCATTACAAATTCTCGGTGAAACAACCGGATCGTGGGATACTCTAATAATTTTCATTATTTGTCAAAAGTTAGACAGCCGTACTTTGCGAGATTGGGAGGAACATAAGGCCACCCTCAAACTAGTAAATTTAGAATCTTTTTCCAAATTCTTAAAAAATAAGGCTGACTTATTAGAAACTATTGAGAACAATAACAACAAGCCGGAAACCACATCTAGGTCTCATATTACTAAAAATGTCAAAAGTTTAGTTTCAGTTGCGAATGCTACACCTAAAATTTTTAAATGTCCGTTGGACCAAGGAGAGCATCCACTTTACAAATGTGATTCATTCATACGCATGAAGGTACCAGAACGCGAACAGTTTGTAAAAACAAACAAGTTATGCCGAAATTGTTTTAGGTTAGGACACACCGAGCGTTTATGCAGGCTAGGCCCATGCCGTCAGTGTACCCTTAAACATAATTCGCTGCTGCATCCTAATTCTGCCCCTGACTCTTCTACTCCACCTGCAGCTGCGACAAGTCTCTCTTCATCCTGTTGCCTACCCGGTGAAGTACTTTTAGCTACTGCGATTATTCAGATTCTAGATGCCAACAATGTATATCATGATGTAAGGGCAGTTTTAGATTCAGGCAGTCAAGCCTCCTTTATTTCTGAACATCTTCTGAATAAACTAAATTTGAATTTTGATAACATTGAATTTAAAGTTTCCGGAATCAATAATTTAGTTTCTACCATAAACAAACGTTGTCAAGCAATAATACAGTCCAGACTCAATTCATATCAGACAAAGGTTTCTTTTCTAGTGTTACCAGAAATAACTTCATCTCTAAAAAAATCATTAAAACCTAATTTATACAACATTCCCCCCGAAATAAAATTGGCAGATCCAGAATTCTACAATCCGTCTAGCATTGACTTACTGTTAGGCGCAGACATTTTCTGGGACTTGCTCGGCACAAACAAAATCTATTTAGGCAAGAATTCTCCAGTGCTTCAAGATACTAAGTTCGGCTACATAATATCCGGGCCCACTGGAACGACAAATATACAACCATTTTCATGCAATTTTTCCCAATTTGATTCAATACAAGAGCAACTCGCTAAATTTTGGACTATCGAAGAGCTTGAAAGTTCTGACAAAGATGCATCTTTGAACGACAATGATCTTTGTGAGAACCATTTCAAACAACACATGTCCCGAGATGCAGATGGAAGATTTTCTGTAGGCATTCCGATGAAGGGCGATGAGTCTACTCTAGGAGACTCATTCCAAAGCGCTAAACTACGGTTTCTTTCATTAGAAAGGAGACTACAAAGACAATCTACATTTAAGGCAATGTACATCGATTTTATGAACGAATACAAAAATTTAGGTCACATGTCTGAAAGTGACATAAACAATTTACACACAAATTCATACTTTATGCCACATCATGGCGTTTTACGCGAGCAAAGCACTACAACAAAATTACGAGTGGTCTTCAATGCGAGCGCTCCCTCATCTAGTGGAGTGTCATCGAACGATTTACAACTGATTGGCCCCACAATTCAGAGCGATTTATTCTCAATTTTACTTCGGTTTAGACAACATAGATGTGTACTGGCAGGCGACATCGAGAAAATGTACCGCCAGGTATTAATCAATTCAAATCAGCGTCATCTACAGCAAATTGTCTGGCGAGACGACCCATCGATGCCACTAAAAACTTATAACTTAAATACGGTTACATACGGAACGGCTTCTGCACCATTTTTGGCAGTCCGTTGCCTTAAACAGCTCGCTGACGAATGTGAAAACGCAGATGTACGTCGAATTATTCGCGAAGATTTCTACGTAGACGATCTCATCACAGGATGCGATTCCGTTGAAGGCCTACTACAAATCCGCCAGCTCATCACTCAAGTACTCGCCTCCGGTTGCTTCAATTTAAGAAAATTCAAGTCAAATGTTTTAACTTGCAGTGATGATAGTTCTGCGATCAATAACATCGGTACCGTCGATTTCAGCGAGCACGAGCCGTCAAAAACACTTGGATTAATTTGGTCTCCGTCCACAGACGAATTACTATTCAACATAAAAAATGATATACCATCTAACGCCGACGTTACTAAAAGAGTTCTTCTTTCAACAATTGCGCAAATCTTTGATCCATTAGGGCTACTAAGCATTTTCACTATAAACGGAAAAAATATTTTGCAACGCTTATGGCTTCACAAATTAAATTGGGATGATCCCATTCCTGAAGATGTTTTAAATTCTTGGTCTAAATTCTATAAAGGTCTAAATCAACTAAACGATTTAAAAATACCACGACACGTAGTGTGCCACAACCCTCAGGACATTCAATTTCACATTTTCTGTGACGCGTCTAAGGACGCATACGGCGCTTGCGTTTATGTTCGATCAGTTAGCACAACGGGCGTTGTCGACGTGCATTTATTATGTTCAAAAACTCGCGTTTCACCTATAAAGCCGACATCTATACCGCGTCTCGAACTCTGTGGTGCTTCAGTGGCCGCAAAATTACTCGAAAAAGTGTTAGCAACAACTCGTTTAACCTACAGCAATTGTTTTTTATGGACGGACTCATCAGTCGTTCTTAGTTGGTTAAAAACTCAACCCAATAAATTAAAACAGTTCATTCGAAATCGAGTCTCAGATATATTAGACAGGACTAAAAATCATCCGTGGCATCACGTGCCTACTTCATCCAATCCAGCGGATCTTTTAAGCCGAGGAGTTGGCAGTAATCAGCCAAGCAAATTGAATTTTTGGCTAAATGGACCTAATTTTTTACTCGATAGTGAGAACAACTGGCCGAACAAACCCTTTCAATATATAGAGTCAAACTTACCTGAAGTGGTTTCAGCGGTAGCATTGTCCGCTGAGCCAAGCGGACGACTTCCTTTTTCTCGTTTCTCCAATTTGCTTAAACTCAAAAATACATGTGCCTACGTTTTGCGCTTTATAAATAATTGTCGTAAATATAAAGGCGACCGACTATTGGGTCCTCTCACTTTAAGAGAAAAACAGCAAGCGTTTAACACTTTAGTAAAATTATCACAATTCGAATGTTTCCCGGAATATCACACGATAGCATCAGGCAAACCACTATCGTCAAAGAACAAATTGCTGTCGTTAAGCCCGTTCGTTGATGACAGCGGTTTGCTTAGAGTAGGTGGTCGGATAAAAAACGGCAATTTCTCATTTGACAAAAAACATCCAATTTTAATCACATCTACACACCCACTCACTAAATTAATATTTCAAAGCGAACATTTACGTTTAATGCACGCGGGTCCACAACTTTTACTTGCTTCCATTCGAGAACAAATGTGGCCACTTGGAGGTCGAAATCTAGCAAAAAGTACAGTACACAAGTGCCATCGTTGCTTTCGAATGAAGGCACAACCAACCACACCTGTTATGGGTAATTTGCCTAGGCAACGCCTACAGCCAGGTTACCCATTCCAGACGTCTGGAATGGACTATGCCGGTCCTATACTCGCACTAAATAGAAAGGGACGGGGTTGTAGAACCATTAAAGTCTATATAGCAATCTTTGTCTGCTTCGCCACTAAAGCATGTCACCTAGAGCTAGTGACAGACCTCTCAAAGGACTCGTTTTTATCTGCGTTACGTCGTTTCATTGCGAGACGTTCTAGACCACTAACATTATTTTCAGATAATGGAACTCAATTCGTAGGTGCTCGTAACGACCTTTATAAGTTCCTCAAAGCTAATTCTGACTCAATTGTGAACTCTATGTCTGATGAAGGCATTGAGTTCAAGTTCATACCAGCGTACGCGCCCCATATGGGCGGCTTATGGGAATCGGGTGTGCGATCTTTCAAATCCCATTTAAATCGTGTCCTAGGAAACGCTCACTTAGACTTTGAAGATTTATATACCGTTCTTGTTCAAATAGAAGCAATCCTAAATTCACGCCCCCTAACTCCCTTATCACACGACCCACAAGACTTGACTCCACTGACTCCTGGTCATTTTTTGGTTGGACGACCTCTAACAGCTCTACCAACGCCTGAATTACTGCACATCAAGGAAAATCGACTCACTCGATTTGAAAGATTGGAGCAAATGCGACAACACTTCTGGTCAAGATGGCACAAAGAGTACATCGCGGAATTGCAGCAACGCACCAAATGGCAAACCAGCAAGGGCCTCGTTCTGCAAGAAGGAACACTCGCGCTAATTAAAGACGACACATTACCGCCAATGAAGTGGAGTCTCGGCCGTGTAATCAAGGTCCATCCGGGAACCGATGGAGTCTCTCGAGTTGCAGATTTACAAACTTCGAAAGGAGTAGTGCGTCGTGCATTCAACCGCATCTGTCCTCTTCCGGGGGAGGATGTTCAGAATTAAAATCAATTACTACTAAACGAAACAAGTGTCAATTGTGACACATGACAAGACATGACACTTGTCAAAACAACATTCAATGTCAATCAATGAAAAAATCAATTCTCATCTTTATCGTGTCTTTATCTAACAAAGAAAGTTTTCCTAAAAAGAGATGCGCATCTATTAACCGTTTAAACAAACAACTAAACATCAATCCCAGCAAGAAAGGAAGAAAGAAGCCAAAACCAGTGAGTTAAACAAAATTTTCTACGAGAACTTAGCCAGTGGTAGAGAGAGGATTATGAACAAAAATGTTTCCCTGTAGAGGGTTAATAGAATTTTGGTTGCACCTTTACCTCCATTTTCTATTAAAGTTTGGATAGCTTTGTTAAGTTGTACTAAAAATTGAACCTTATTAATTTGCCTTAAGAAACAAATATTAAAAGCTAATAACTTGCAGTAAAATATATTTTTTTAATTAATAACCACTTTTTTTTTTTTTAATTAATTACCACTTCGCTAACATGCCGTGGTTTATAACAAATGAAGAACTCCATCAGAACCTGAACGTAATATCAATAAAGGAGGAAGTTGGGGGGCTAGCGAAACGCTACAAAGAACGGCTTCTGATGCATCCAAATCCACCAGCCACCAGCCACCAGGCTCTTCATTGAGGACTACCCGAGACGCCTAACGAGACAACGTATTCTCGACCTCGCTTCTTGATAGGCAATAAAGAGTTGAGTGCTGGAGTGCTAGCTCCTCAAGAGGAGCAGCCGCTACAAAACAATATCCTACACCTAATTTGCTAAAAGTCCTCGGACTGATCGCAAATCACAAAATAAAAAAAATAAAAAAATAATAACCACTTGTGGCGGAATTTGTTTTATTGCTAGAACTGCTTGTGGCAGTCTAGACACTAAGATTTTTTATATGGCAATGCAACGGAGCGCTTTAACATTAGCATTGGAGTAGGAGCAGTTCTCACCTCTCCATGGCGCTCACGACGAACCCGTCGATGGACTTGAGGCTCATGATCCAGTTCAGAACGAATGGACGGTAGTCGAACCCACTGTTGTCAAGTTAAGGACATTTTGTGGCAGTTTTGTACTTCAAAGGTAGTCAGCCTACCAAGTTAGTCTAGTGGCTAGCTCATTTGGCTGCAGATAATGAGATCCTGAATTTGAATTCAGGTCAGTCCCAAAAATTTTTTTGGGGATTTGTCAAAAAATTCTTGTAATTTTTGCAAAAAGCTTCACTGATATATTTTTGAAATGAATGTGCTGCGCTTGTGGCGTCTCGGTCTCTTCGGGCGTTAGTATTCCTAGCTCACACAGTAATACACTCTGGCACCCACTCACAGCTTACGAGTTCGAGGAAGCGAATTCAATTTTAATTGAATTCTCGAGTAAGTAATAGTCCTTTTTAGTAAACTAAAAAAGGCTTTTACTTTTTAAAGTTTGAAGTAGAGAAAAGGATACAGCTTGTCCTTGCCCGCCGCGGCCACGCAGGGGTTGCCCTGCACGGTGAAGCTGTCGAGCTGCGCCAGGTGCACGAGGTGCGACACCTCGTTGAGGTCCTGCAGGCCGTTGTGCGCCAGCGCCAGCTGCGCCAGCTGCGGCGGCAGGTACCGCTCGCACTGCCGCAGGTCCGCGATGCGGTTGCGCTCCAAGCTCAGGTGCTGGAACGTTTCCCTTTCATCGCTAACATGGACAGTACTTTCACTTATATACAGTTAAATGTTTGTGCTTTTAGAGCCGTGGCAAGTGTATCGCACACCAACCGGCGCACCGCACCCCACGTTCGCCATCTGCATTAGTGTGAGTGCTACATCCGTACACAGTACACGAGCACGTGGAACAATACCTGCGCGAGCTCGCACTCGCATCGTAGATCGAACGCGACTATTTAAATGCCGAGAACTGTACCTGCGCAGAAATCTCATTTTTCAATGCCGCAAAAATTTCTTAGCCAACCTCGTCTCGTCTAAAGTAACTGCCAATTAGTTTTTAGTGTTTTTTTTTGTTTTTTAATAAAATTCATAACAATATAACAACATACCTTCAAGTCCTTCAGATAGGAGATGTCGGCGATGAAGGATATCTGATTGTTGGACAGGTCCAGGTGCTCCAGGTGGATGTTGTGGTTCAGGTGCTCTATCGACTTTATGTTGTTACCTAAAACAACAATGAGAAAGCTGGGTTGTCCTTCAATCACACCACAACAAAGCGATGGAGCGACATCAGTTTTTTGCATGTATATGTCAGAGAAAATAATGCCTACGAAATACGGCGTCCTTTTTTATTAGAATTTATATGAATAGCAACACAGAGTAAACAGGGTCTGTGGTACAAGTTTAGAGTGAAGTTGTCTGTAGCTAACGTCGTGTTAGTCAGTCGTTCGATCGATGTTCCTTTGGAGAGAGCGCGCGGCGCCCGAGATGCGCTCTGGCCGCTGGTTGAGGAGAACAACGACATGGTGGACATCAGAATTAACGAATCTCCCAAATATATAGAGTGATAGACTATTTTTTATTCTGCACTAGCTTATGCTCGCGACTTCGTCCGCGTGGACTACATAAATTTCAACCCCCTATTTAACCAACTCAAGGGTGGAATTGGAAAAATCCTTTCTCAGTGGATACCTCCTCTTTACAAAGAACACACCCCTCCCATGTCTCTGGGACCAGCGGTTTAGGCTGTGCATTGATATATAAGTCAGTCAGTCAATCAGGACTTTGAATTTTATATATACAAACAAAGATCTGCATAAAGAATTCCTATTTGTTTAAAAACTTTGATCCATGCAAGTGAAGTCGCAGGCATCAGATAATAAGTGATAAACAAGTGGCGACAATATTACGTATTGTACAATAGGTACCCACTACCCTCGGGGGGTGCTCCCTACTTGAACAGCTCATGTGTTGTATTGTACAATAGGTACCCACTACCCTCGGGGGGCGCTCCCTACTTGAACAGCTCATGTGTTGTATTGTACAATAGGTACCCACTACCCTCGGGGGGCGCTCCCTACTTGAACAGCTCATGTGTTGTATTGTACAATAGGTACCCACTACCCTCGGGGGGCGCTCCCTACTTGAACAGCTCATGTGTTGTATTGTACAATAGGTACCCACTACCCTCTGGGGGCGCTCCCTACTTGAACAGCTCATTTGTTGTGATCCAGTACAGAGTAGGTACTACATTAACTGGAAGGACAAACTGCATGCACTCATTGTTTCCTTTGCTTGTATGACATATTCATTGAGACGAGGTGATTAAGGCGACTAACTACATAAACATGCATTGAAACTAACTCCTTACAGCATTTGAATGTAAATAACACTTTATATGTCTATTTACTGGTTTCCCTCATTTTCATACCAGGAATAGAATAGAATAGATTTTTTTTTTCAAATAAACTTTTACAAGTGCTTTTGAATTGTCCGAATAATTTAATTAGGTAGGAACGGCGTTCCGAACCAGTGGTAAAATAAACTAGTTGACCGTCCAAAAGCACTTGTAAAAGTTTACTTGAATAAAAATGTATTCTATTCTATTCTATTTCCCACTGGTTCAGAATGCTGTTCAACGGTTAAAGGAGCAAACTGACATGTGAAAGTTCTCAGTTCAAGCAACAGTCCGTTATGATTATTATATGATTATTATAATCATAGTCTGTTGTACTTGTATACATACTCTTAGCACAAGCTTTATGCTTAGTTGGAGATCACAATATAGTCATGATAAACATGGCTAATAATCTTTTTGAATAAAAATCTATGAATGCTCTCAGTAGTGGGTTGGAAATGTGTTGATTGTGATGATGATGATGATGATTATGTGGATGAAGTCACAGGCATCATCTAGTCTATATATTATATAAAAGAAAAAGCTGAATGACTGGCTGACTGACTGACTAACCTATCAAACTACTGGTCGGATCGGGCTGAAATTTGACATGCAGATAGCTATTATGACGAAGACATCTGCTAAGCGAGGATTTTTGAAAATTCCCTTTGAAATTTGTGTAGTCCACACAGACAAGCTCACAGGAATAAGCTAGTTATAAATAAGTGTTCAGCTTACCGGCCAACTTTAACACTTTCAAATAGACCATGTCCTTGAGCCCCTCGATCTGCAGGATGCCGTTGTTGTTGAGGGCCAGCACGCGCAGGCCGCTCAGCCGCGACACGCCGTGCATGCGCACCAGGAAGTTGTTGCATATAGACAACTGGAACCAAACCCAGGCTTGTGCAATCAACCTGACTGAACGGCCGTTTGTTGTTGATTTAAACATTTAGCTATCTGCTGCTAAATTAACAAACTAACTTCTGCTGTTAAATTAACAAGTGTTATGAATTTTAGTTAGTTTATATTTTGAATTACAGAAATCTGCATTTTCAACTGTAGGTCAGTTAAGTAGGTATGTTGAAAACTGCAAAATTGAGGTTAGCGAATATTACAGAACACTTAGTATCTTTCAGGTAGAGAATCATTGTGCCAAGACACCGCAGAGTGTGCCCACTGCCCGGCCTGCTAACATATCATACAAACCACTGCCCAGCCTGCTAACATATCATACAAACCACTGCCCGGCCTGCTAACATATCATACAAACCACTGCCCGGCCTGCTAACATATCATACAAACCACTGCCCGGCCTGCTAACATATCATACAAACCACTGCCCGGCCTGCTAACATATCATACAAAAATCTCCCAATTGCTAGATGGTTTGTGCGTCTAAACACGCTCAAGTCTCGGTTCAATAAAGTACTCCCGATGCACAAAGTCGAGATATTTCTATCAAAACACAAAGTCGTAGAAGCAGTTTACATTTTCGAGCCGATTGTAAGTATCAATGTTGTCGAGCCGCTGCAGCTCGTTCTGGTCGAGGATGAGGTTTATGATCGACTTGGCTTCCTCTGAAGGCGCCTTCTCGACCTTCTTTAGTCCCCGCCTCGATAAATCCAGAGTATCATTGTTCGAGTCGTCTGCAATCAAAACGACTAATGATAATAGATTCTTATGAGCCATTCGAAAATTGTAACCTTTCTATTCTACTAAAAAATGTGAACTCACCCATTTTTCAATAATATATCAACATAATTTTTAATTACAAAAAATGATACAAATGCTTCGCAGCTTTTCACAAAAATCAAAAATCAACATTTTGTAAATTAACGTTCAAAATCGAATCAATCAAAACAAACAAGTTGTCAACTACTTATTAATTGATTTTCATTTAATTACTTTGTTACTAGTATGGTTTGTTATTTTTTAATAATAGGTAACAAAAGTGTAACATATAATGTGTATTATGTGTTTTGTTGTAAATATACAAAATTAAATACGCCACACCTTTTTAAAGAGATTTTATTACATTTTAATTAGGTACCATTTCGGAACGGAATGGGAACTGTTACCCGTGTTAATAAGGCACAGATTAATATTAATAAGGTGTTAATAGTATAATGGGAACTGTATAAACTCCAAAGTCAATCCTATATGTTATTGGTCTGTGGTCAAACCAACCACCAAAGAATTTCTAAGTACTAGGTACCTACTCTATGTCGATGCCAACCGCCGACCAGAAAAAAAAAAAAAAAAAAAAAAACTTTGTGACATGCCAGAGAGTATGAATCGTATGAATCCATCGACATAGTTGTACTACGAAAGTAGTACCTACTTAGAAATTCTTTGTATGAATCATGCAAAGAATTTGTATCACAGAGTACTTTTTACATATGGCACAGACCAATATGTCTGCCAGTCTGAGAAGACGCCCACACCAAACTCGGTATTCTTTTTATTATTTAAAAGTTCTAACATAAAAATCGCTAATTATACACAATAAGACATGACGCGATAGCATGCGTCGTATCCTACTCTATGGCACAACACCACCGCACAACACTACAATTTCACCGCGGTGGTTTACATAGTAATGATAGTATCCATATTAATCTGTGGTGGTTTAGGTGGTTTATTTTTGACGAGGTTAGTGATAAGTAGGTATATTTCGAATTTATTGTTTTCCTCATTTAATTATTACAAACAAATACTCGAAAATGTGTTACAATTAACAGTCGGAAGTTAACAAACAAGTTTTACGTAACATAACGGCAATGTTCATTCAGCTTTAGAGTTAATTGAAAGGACGCGTTATTTGACAATTTCCTGATAAACTAACTTTTGGATTTTTAAGTGCTTTTTAAGCGATAGGTATAACCAACAGAATAGTGAGTTTGTACGTTAAATAATCGAAGTGTGTTATTAAAACGGGCTGTCAGTGCGAAGCCGGGCGCGTTATGGAGGGCTATTTATAGATGTTAATATGTAACCTCTTTTGCTTATTTTAGGCGGGAGAATGGTTTCGGCAAAGGGCCTGAAGCCCGCGCAGGTGCTAGCGGTGATCGCGGCCGTCCGGCTCCTGTCGGTGTTCCTGGTGCAGACGTGGTTCGTGCCCGACGAGTACTGGCAGACCCTGGAAGTGGCGCACAAGCAGGCGTTCGGATATGGAGTCCTGACCTGGGAGTGGCAGAAAGGGATCCGAAGTTACTTGTACCCCAGTGTGGTGGCAGTTCTGTATAGCATACTGAAGTTTACGGGCTTGGACTATCCAGAAGCTGTGGTGTGTTACACTCGTTACATTCATCTTCGTTATAGTTTTAGTTTCTAATGCAGTCACAGATGGTTACCTTTTATTCATACTTAAATTTTATGATAGTGACACAATCAATAAAATAATATTATTTTTACAGATTTTTGTTCCCCGAATCCTCCAAGCGATACTGAGTATAGGTGCGGATTACAGTTTCTACAAGTGGACGGGAGGCAGGAAGTGGGCCTTGTTCCTCGTCCTGACGTCTTGGTTCTGGTTCTACACGTCGGGCCGGACGCTGCTGCAGACGCTGGAGACTGTGCTGGTGGCCGTAGCCCTGTCCAAGTTTCCCTTCAAAGCGGGGAAACTTGCACAGTATGAAAAAGGTTTGTGTACTTCTTACCTGTTCTATACCTAATTAAAATTGTCATAGTGTATTTATTTTTAATTTATAGACTAGCACTTGGACCCACACAACACAGACCTGAGGGCCCAACTTGCGCCCCACGAGATCATTTTGTCTACGCATTTTCTCGTGTTCATTCATACAGATAAGACGAGTAAATGCGTAGACAAAATGATCTCGTGGGGCACATGTCAGGCGTGCTGCTGGCAAGTGATGATGCAGCCTAAGGTGGAGCGCGTCTTCCTAGAAGATACCTATAACGCTTGACTTGTATATTATTGTATTGTAGGAAAAGTCGGTCTCAGGTTGTAATGAATTGATTTTGATGAAACTTAATCATATTGCTCAGCAAAGGTTCCTTTCAATCACTTGAGTGATGTACACACACTTGAGTGATGAACACATTATAGTTGTTGGTAGTAGCAGTGTAGCGTATATGGTGTGATGTTCAGAGGACAACGGCTGGGTGTGGCTGGCGTGCCTGTCGGTGTTCGTGCGGCCCACGACCGCGCCGCTGTGGGCCGTGCTGGGCGCCTACAACCTGGCCACCACCAACCAGGGCCGGCCGCAGCTGCTGCTGAAGACCTATCTACCTATTGTGTAAGTATGAGGGGCTCCTGTCCTGTGGCAGATAAAAGTTCCTCAGTTCAGTACCCGGCAGGAAACAATGCATATAGAACTTTAGAAAGAGATAACAGTTTGGCAGAGTGTTGTCTGTATCATCAAGGCCGACAAAACGTCGCATAGGTATGAGTGACGACTGCTCGACGAAGCCGAAATCTCAAAGCCATCTTTCCTTCCAAGTCCTACAGTCAAAATCATGGTGTTTGGTTACTAGTTAGTTGTGTGCATTATGTGATGTAGTGGTGGTGGTGGTGGTTAACCAGTCAGTCAGGTATTGGTGTGGAACTTGTGGAACAACCCTTGTTATTCTGCCACAGGCTGGTGTCGAGCGCCGCCCTCGTCGCGCTGGACTCCTACTGCTACGGAACATTCATTGTCACCCCGTGGGAATTCTTCAGATTCAATGTGCTTCAGGATGTTTCCTCCTTTTACGGGAAACACCCATGGTGAGTACAATTTCTTTTTGTGAGCATGACTATGACAGTCCAAATTGGTGTGTCAGGCTGTACGGTTTATGACCTTTGCATAATAAGTTTTAAGTTTTTTATTGTTTCCTTGCAAAGTACATCTTTTAGTTTAAAAGGACTCAGCTGAGCTACTAATGTGCTACGACTGTGGCAGGCACTGGTATGTGACGCAAGGCCTGCCGGCCGTGCTGGGCGTGAACGTGGTGCCAGTGGTGTGGGCCGTCGTCGCCGCGCTGCGGAGGCCCAAGGAGAACAGGATCGCGCTGGTGCTGCTCGCCGCCGCCGCTCTGCACGTGGCCGTGCACAGGTAACAGCAAAAATTTTCTCCCGCTTGTTAAGAAATTGCTTCATTACTAAAAATATTATAATTGACTCTACTGTACGCTCGCACCAATTTCCAGCAGGACAGTAATAGAAATTGCGGGACATTTTCTTCCTGGCAACAAGATTCTTTAAAGGCACAATGCACACAATTCATTCTCCATCCTTTTTTCCAATATTAAAAAAAAAGATGCAGATACTCTAAATTACGAAAGAAGCTCATATTGTTCCAATATATATAAAAAGGGTAACATAAGTCACGTAGAAAACTATCGCCCTGTTTCCATCTTAAACATATTTGGCAAAATGCTCGAAAAAAATTGTAAATGGTTCAATATATCCTATTATAAAGGCGGTCCCAACTGAACAACACGGTTTTATAAAAGGGCGATCTACATTATCCAATTTAATAACATTTAACGAAGACATACTGTCTTCAATGGACAATCGCGTATAGGTTGACGTGATCTACACTGATTTTGGAAAAGCGTTCGACCGTGTGGATCACGTTATCCTGTTAAGGAAATTGGAGTATCTGGGTATACACGGAGATCTTCTGAGGTGGGTTAAATCGTACCTGACTAATCGTTCTCAAGCTGTTGTGGTTGGTGGCTGTAAATCCGATTTTTGTGAGATCCCCTCTGGAGTTCCACAAGGCTCGCATCTGGGTCCTTTATTTTATAACATATATTTGTACGACATTGATAAATGTTTTTTTAACTCAAAGTTTTGAATGTACGCTGACGATACTAAAATATACTTAGGAATTAATAGCGTGGATGATTGTGAGAAATTACAGAGTGACCTTAATAGACTTTCTCGCTATTACAAAGAAAATAGAATACAAGTTAATATAAGTAAATGTCAGCATATAAGTTTTACGAGAAATAAAAATTCAGTACAATTTAATTACACAATCGATGGTCAAGCTGTCTCCAAAATTGATAGGGTACGTGATTTGGGAGTTATACTGGAAAATAAAATGTCGTTCTATCCTCATATTGAAACAATCACTAACAAAGCTTTCTCTATGCTTGGCTTTGTTTTAAGAACCTGTAAGCCCTTCAAGAAAATTAGCACACTTAAGACTATTTATTCTGCTTATGTACGTAAGCATTTAGTCACCTTGCTATATAAAGCCTATTGAAGCAATAGAGAGGATACAGCGCAAGTTTATTAAACATTTAAACTTTGAGTCACCCGACTATAAAGAAAGCTGTAAACACTATAAAATACAAACCTGCGGGCAAAGGAGGCAAAGGAGGCAAAGGAGGCAAAGGAGGCAAAGGGGGCAAATAGCGGACATGTTAGTGCTATATGATATTACAAACGCTAAAATTGACAGTCCGAATCTTTTATCCAAAATTAAATTAGTTGCACCCCCCAAACGTACTCGCCATACACCACTACTCCGTGTGCCTTTTCAAAGGAAAAATTACTCCCAAAACTCTGCTATTACATTACTAGAATGACACGCACCTATAACAAACATTATTCCGATATTGACCTTTTCCGCTGTTCACAATTGCACTAATAACTATTTTACTTTATTTTATAAAAACGTAACATACTTAACTTCACATACATGGACGCGTAATTAACGCTACCCATACACTGAACACACACACACACACACTTTATATTTTGTTTCATAATTTACTTGTTTTTTTTTTCCTTTTTACTCTAGGCTTCCAAGGATACTATGTTTTTATTTCCTTCATCCACTTAGTTTTGATATGATGTCATGTACTTAGCCAATAATTGTTTTGTTCCTCTGTATGAAATAATTTTAACTCACTCTTATATATTGTTAATTTTTCGAGAAAATCTGTAATTGGCCATACTTCTGTAATTAGCATTTAAGAAACTTATTGTATTATTTCACTGTGGATTTTCCTATAATAAAAAAAAAATTAGTTTAAACAAAAACATCCTTACTAACATAAATTAGGTGTTTAAACGTGCACGATTTATTATTTTAAATTCTGAATGCGACAAGAAACTTAATTTTCTTCCACTTGCTCGTAATTGACTACTTTACTGAAGAAAGGTTTTCACTACAGAGGCCTGCTATCGGGTCTTTGCTGTAAACTTCACTGGCCACACGCCAACAATTTCCAAGAGGACTGTAATGGAAATTGCTGGACAGTTTCATACTGTTGACGAGGTTCTTAATGGCGTAGACTAAAATAAATTGAGTTTTTTTAGGTAGGTACACGATTTTATTAATATTCTGACTTATATTAATAAAATCGTATATACCTACTTACTGTATATAACTATTTTTTATTTTTTTATCTCTTTTTCAATAGTTTTTATTTATTTAATTAGGTATTATTTCTTTTTTTATATATTTTTTATCTACTGTGATCAAAAAGTACCAGGAGTTCATAAAAATGAAGAAGACTCAGTCACTGTTGTTCTACGAGTCGAGAACAACAGTAACTGTCTTCTTTATTCTTATGAATTCCTGGTACTTTTGGGCGACTTTTCATACATTTTGACCAAAAAGTTACCGATATTGGATTTGAAGATAGGATGTCCTTTATCTATATTTTGTAAATTGTTAGTTGACCAATAATTTGAGTTTTTATTTACTGGTACATAAACAATATACAACTTCATATGAATTAAAACTTTGTTTCTTCTATTAATTTTTTATTGATTCCTCGCAATTGGAAGAAAAATACTATACAATTCTCGGCCGAAATTAGCGATTACCAACCTCGTTTAGTTTAAAAGGACTCTGCTTCGCCTCGGCCTTCCAATATAGTACTCGGCCAGTAATCGCTATTTTCAGGCCTGGAATGTAATGTACTATTCCGGCCTGCACTGTAATGTACTATTATTTCAAATTTGTAGTTTGATACCGCACAAGGAGTTCCGTTTCGTGCTGCCCTTGCTGCCCATCCTGCTGTACCTGGCCCAGGACGTGTTGGTGCCGTGGAGCAGGAAGGCCGTCAAGTGAGTCTCATCTATTTTGTAGTTTGATACCGCACAAGGAGTTCCGTTTCGTGCTGCCCTTGCTGCCCATCCTGCTGTACCTGGCCCAGGACGTGTTGGTGCCGTGGAGCAGGAAGGCCGTCAAGTGAGTCTCATCTATTTTGTAGTTTGATACCGCACAAGGAGTTCCGTTTCGTGCTGCCCTTGCTGCCCATCCTGCTGTACCTGGCCCAGGACGTGTTGGTGCCGTGGAGCAGGAAGGCCGTCAAGTGAGTCTCATCTATTTTGTAGTTTGATACCGCACAAGGAGTTCCGTTTCGTGCTGCCCTTGCTGCCCATCCTGCTGTACCTGGCCCAGGACGTGTTGGTGCCGTGGAGCAGGAAGGCCGTCAAGTGAGTCTCATCTATTTTGTAGTTTGATACCGCACAAGGAGTTCCGTTTCGTGCTGCCCTTGCTGCCCATCCTGCTGTACCTGGCCCAGGACGTGTTGGTGCCGTGGAGCAGGAAGGCCGTCAAGTGAGTCTCATCTATTTTGCTATAGTGCAACAAATAATTTTGCAATACAATAAAACAAACAATGTTGTCGATCAAACAGATGGCAGCTGTACCTGGCGGCGGCGACGCTGCTGGCCGGCAACCTGCTGCCCGGCCTGTACTTCGGCCTGCTGCACCAGCGCGGCGCCGTGGCCGTCATGCCGCTGCTGCGCGACGCCGTGCGCGACAACCGCTCGGCCATACTGTTCCTGATGCCGTGCCACTCCACGCCGCTCTACAGGTGACTAGCTACAACACGATACGGCTCGGCCGGTGGTTGGTGTCATGTAGTATAGTCGCTAAGTAGTGTTGACGTTCGGCAGCCACCTCCACGTCAACGTGTCGACGCGCACCCTCAACTGCGACCCCCCGCCGCGCGGCCAGATGTGCGAGGCGGAGGCCTTCTACAACAACCCCGCGCGCTGGTGGCGCCTGGAGCACGCCACGCGGCAGCCCCCCGCGCTGCTGGTGCTGTTCGACGTGCTGCGCGGCCGCGTCGAGGAGCTGCTGCGAGGGTACAAGCTCATCCATGAGCTGCCTCACACGCAGGTGAGTCCACACTCGTACAACGACCCTTACCTTAGTATCGTTTTCGCCCACTTAGTATTTTTTTCGCCAGATCGCCAGATATGTTAATTTTTCGCAAACATAATATTAACTTAACCAAAGATAATATATACAAGTAAGATTGCTAACGTCATACATTCATTTAAAGCTTGCGTAAAACTCCTTTAAGTCGCCGGTACCTTGTAGGTCAACTCCTTATAGTGTGATGGCATTATTGTGCAAGCTAAAATGTGAGTTATCGAATTTATTTAGTGCCATCTATCGAACAGCTGATAAAACTCAATTTTATTTATCGAATTTATTTAGTGCCATCTATCGAACAGCTGATAAAACTCAATTTTATTTAGAGCCAACTCAAATTTTAATTTTTTTATGAAGCACATGACGTCTTGGCTCAGCGGTCTTTTTTTGATTTTTTTACTTTTTTAAAATTTCATTAAGATGAAAATTTGAGTCTACTTAATGGGGACATAACAACATAAGAACAATTTTTTAATACTTGTCACATTTTTTTTAATATCCATACTCCCATACTTATTATTATAAATGCGAAAATGTGTCTGTCTGTCTGTCTGCTAGCTTTTCACAAACGAAAATAAATAAAAGCACTCAGAAAATTGTAACACACCGTCAAATTCAACCGTCACCAATCCAAAGGCAAAATAATAATTTTATTTTCAAGTAACAAGTCATTTTGTTACGCCATCTACTGGAATTTTGTAATACTACTTCAGCTATCCAAAGCAAAAGATAGAACTTGCTATGGATATCGTAAAGTTCAATGAGTCAATAATTAAAATTAAGAATTAGCTTTTTCCGATGGTGATGTTGTGAAAATTTTGTATTTTGTTACTAAATATAAATAAATTTGATGAACCAGACAAGTAAAATATGATATTTCGTCAAATCCATAAAAAATATATTTCATACGAACCAAGTGACGCCATCTAGTAATAGTCTTGAACTAGTTACAATTTTAAATAGAGAGTGAGCGATCTGTACTTGTTTAATATATTATCTTTGACTTAACCCATAATTTTCCGCACGATTTATTATATCCCCTAATGATCAGTGGATATAATAAATCGTGCGGAAAACAAATATGTAAGTTGGTGACTAATGGGATAAGCTCAAACTCAAACTCAAATTATTTATTCAGAATAGGTAAAATTTTACTTAAAACTAAAGCTACGAGGGTTCCAAACACGCCCAGGTCTGAGAAGAGTCCACAACAAACTCAGTTAATATTAAGGCAAGCGGTGTCCAAATATGTTTGCGAAAAATTAACATATCTCGCGATAATGTATGGGGTACAAGTAAAATAAAAAATAAAAGATAAAATTGGGAAATAATTAATCTAACCACTGTAATAACTAATACTAAAGTTTACAAAATGGCCGCCATGTAAAAAAATAAAAAAAATAGTGTTATTTCTCGTACGATGGTACGGAACCCTTCGTGTGCGAGCCCGACTCGCACTTGACTGATTCTATTTTACCTTTGTACCTCATTGATAAATAATCATCAACGTTTTTTGCATTAAAGTCGTTTTTACATTGATTCTGACTGAATTCTTCGGCAATAGCATTTGTTGGAATTTTCTACCTGGTCTCTTTGTTGTGTAATGTTTTCTTGATTTTATGATTTTTTCTGTAATTTTTATGTACCAATGGAAAGCTAACAAAACGTACGTAACGTAACGTAGATGTTTTTATGTACCAATGGAAAGCTAACAAAACGTACGTAACGTAACGTAGATGTTTTTATGTACCAATGGAAAGCTAACAAAACGTACGTAACGTAACGTAGATGTTTTTATGTACCAATGGAAAGCTAACAAAACGTACGTAACGTAACGTAGATGTTTTTATGTACCAATGGAAAGCTAACAAAACGTACGTAACGTAACGTAGATGTTTTTAAAATAATCCGCAGGATAAGTGCCATAATATTTTTTAGAGAAAATTTGCAAGTTATTCAAAGAATTAAATTTAAAAATCGAATACTTTTTCCGTTTTTGGACTGTAATTTTAAAATGATTGGAGGTTTTTATTGTTTTATAACTGTTTATTATTAACAAGGATATGTACTAGCAAGAAATAAAAAAAAATCTGATGAAATACATTGTTCCTTTTTTTATTAATTTTTAAAGTGGCAAACACCCCTTTACCTAGAAAAAAATAAAAAAACGAATAACTCGAAAACGATACACTTTTGCATTCGCACTTTAGGGGTCGTTTGATAGCTAAGGCCCTGTACGGGATCGTGTCCTATGTTCCTGTAACCCTGTATATTATAGTAAGTATAGGGTTTATACTATATAAATGTATACATATATGTATATTTAAAAATGTTTATATGTATTTTGTTTTTATAGTCATGTATGTGAATTCAGTATGAAAATTGTATTTTATCGTATAGCTCCAGAGTAATTGTTCAGTATATGATATTTTAGGAGTTTTTTATAAGTTTGTAAAGACTGTGTGTTTTTTATGTCCCTGGGGAGCTTATTATATAATTGTACGCCTTCGAATAAAAGACTTTTCATACCGTAGTTAGTTCTTGGAGCTCGGCATACTAGATTATTTGCATTTCTTAAAATCATTTTTTGTACTTGCACTTTTTTGTAAAAGTTATTTGCGAGTTTATATTTTTAGTTAAAAAATTTCTTATTAATAAACAGGTATTATATATTTGAGTGATATTTAATAATTTGGTTTTTTTGTATAGTTTTTCGGTAGGCGTTAAGTAGTTATAATTAAATAGTACCTTAATCAATTTATTTTGGGCTCTTTGCATTACATTTAGATTAGTTTTTGCAGCTGTGCCCAGATCTCCACCAAATAATCAATATGGGGTTTAACAAGTGCGTTACAAATAAGGCAACGCCCTTTCTGTGGAAGACATCGTGTTAGTCCCGTGAGAGAAGCGAGCTTATTTTTTACTTTTTCAATATGTGGTTTCCAAGTCAGATCACTATCAAGTGTGAGGCCTAAATATTTTTCCGTTTGATTTTCGACTAAAGGTAATATTTGTTACCCTCGGGGATATTAGTTTTAGATCTACGAAGCTTCAGTTTAAAATTTACGTAATTAATTACATCAATACAAATTCAACAAGTGACAATCAAGAAGTGTAGTTGAGGGATGTTTTTGTCGTTTCAGTTCCCGGAAGGGGAGGTCGGGGAGAGGGTGCTAGTGTTTGAGAAGAGAGAGGCCGACCACGTCGTGCAATGACCCGCGACCACCACCACCAGTGCACCAGTGCAACCTCCGTGACGTCTGCATTTCAAACGGGTCGTTCGTTAGTATCTGAGGCGGCGCTGATTTATTTGGTTTTTAAACCGTGAAAAGTTTTGTTCGCTTGACCATATCTTGTCATTTATATCGATGGTCGGCCGCCGCAGATAGACGGACGGACGCACTGCTAGTATAATGCACTATATACTATCATATTGTTCATGACACAATAAGCATTTCATTTCACTTTACAATTTCTTTTTAGTTTATTTGGTTAATTTTTTTCAATATATATAATATTATGTATTATAATAATAATAACAATGAATTCTGCAAAATTAACTTAAATCTAAATTAAAAATAAAATTTAACGCGTAACATTTAACTTCTCCCGCGCCATTTTTGACAAATTTCATGTCAAAGTACGATTTAGCCCTTATTTTAAAGTTTTTATAATTTAATATTTTTTAGAAAATTCCTTGAAGTGTAGGTAAAAGCACAGGCTTAGATTTTTTCGCTACGCTCAAAGACTGACAAAGCGTGGGAGCGAGAAGTATAGTTAGTTAATAGTTAATACACACTGCTGCGAGCGAAAAAGATATAGCGAAACAAGATGACGATAAGTCATTGGTTACGCGAGTAAGGGCCTCTTCTAGGCGAAGCGCCCGGCTTGTTCCGCGTCGAGGCGATCGTTTGTCCTGCCACCGGCGTCTTGTTCAGCGAGTGAATGTGACGTCACAGGATGTTATGACTCCCATAAATACACGTTTCACAGACTATTTTTACTGAATTTTCATAATCATTATTTCGTCATTTGTTGTATGAGAATTAGGCAAAATAACTATTGAAAGGTTAGATGATAGGTTTCCCTTAAGACTTATCATCAAATTACAGCTAAATGAAGAATTTTTGGATATTTTGTGTAAAACTTAAAAACGTTTGGTTACGATAGGGATTGACAAAGTGATGACGTCACAAGTATCGATAGTCGATAATCCTGTCTGCCGGTAGGTTTGATGTGATAGGCTTAGGTATGTAAAGTACTATATAAAACACTACTTTCCAGTGAAAGAAAACAACGTGATATACGCAGGTTATCAATCGCTTATTTCGTACTAGCTGCACGAAGTCATTTCATAAATAAATAATCGGTTACCTAGCTTTAGCTTTGTTGCTATTTGTGTATTTGAAATGTATTTGATTTTTAAAATTATAAGATACTTTTTACTTCACTTCGTTAAACTAAGTCATTAGTGTCCTATGATTTCGCCAGTAAGACTATCGATAATACAATGCTAAAGTCAAGACAACTCTATGTCACGCACACATTCCGTTATCTGACATTGTGGGTCTTGTACATTCTAAGCCTATAGGTACCTAAAACAAAAATTCTAATGTAAAATTATTTTACAGTTGTCAAATACAGTTGACCCCTAGAGTTAAAATGGCGCGTGAGGAGTCATTATGTATGGACTATAAATAAATGATTAATTTAATTTATTTTTTACATCGCAAATGATATGAAGCTGTGGGCGCTGACGACGCGACGTGTGCACGGCACAGTTGTGAATACAATATTACGTGTTCTTTATAATGTTAAGGGCCCATTTTTCAGTCGCTATGCCTAACCTAACTGAAGAATAAATTTCACCAAAATATCAGATTTATTCCTCAGTTAAATACTTGGAGATCGGAAAACTAAATTGACAGATCTTTTAGCGCTCTTCTTCCCTAAAGTTTTTTGTGGAAACGATTCCGCAAAAAACTTTAAATATATAATAACTATAAACAATAAATTAATAATAATAAATTAGCGATTCAAAAATAAGCCCTTAGCAATTTCTCACTTTATACATATACCACATACAAATGGTGTTATATAACATTGTTTATAATAACTAATTAGTAATTACTATTTGTGAAAATAGTAAGCTTTTTGACATTTATCAATGAATTATTCAGGATTTGACATTTATTTTCCCAAAGCATTTTCTTGTAATAGTTCTTACCAGAGCCGCACTCGAGACAGAGCTTCATTATGTCCACAATGAGGACGTTTCCAGGCAACGTTCGAGATCATTTTCATAGATGGCGCTGAATACTTTCACTACTAAAGATGAAAAATAATACCTATATCTATATGATCTAATGCTTTAAATTTTTAAATTTAAATCGGATGCGAAATTAATTAATTCCTTCTATTATAGTTCACAGACTTTGTGGGGAAAAACGTAAGGAAAATTGCAGCGCGCCCTAGCTCTTACTCTTCATCTATGTCAATGATTGACACGACTTAAACATCAAAGCATAGATCATATAGATATAGGTATTATTTTTCATCTTTAGTGGTGAAAGTATTCAGCGCCATCTATGAAATTTATCTCGAACGTTGCCTGGAAACCTCCTCATTATAATATACAAATACAATATGTTAATTAGTATAGATAGATTTTTGTACAAATACATTTAGAATTGTGTCAAGCGTGTTGATTGGCTAGGTTTAGGTTTAGATGTAAGTTACGACAGACGTTTACAATTATTGACTGACCACTCCCAAAACTACCTGACATTAATAACTAATGATTGCAATCGTTGTGATTGGCTGAATTTCTGGCATACTTGCTGCAACACTGCGTATTAGCCAATAGCGAGAGTGGTCCCTGAGCGTTTATACGATTTCTAGTTCCCTGTGTGACGTAATTAATACATGGTCTCATATTTACACTAGAAATGAAAATCACTTGTTTCATATATATTTTCGGTTTTGGAATTTAGTTTGGTAGATGATTTCTAAATTTTAGAGTAATCAATTTTATGAGCGAAAAATCACATTTTGCAAAAATTGTTTATTAAAAATGATATTGGCGTTCATACTCGTGTAACATAACCCAGTGAATTAATACTTTGCTCATTACAGGCATATTTCTACGACTGACTTGCCAAAGCTAAGCAAAACGTAGGTTAGACATAATTATATTTATCATAGATAAATGCTAACAAGTAATACCTGTCCTCTATTGTACTGTGTATATAGTAGGTATATATATACCACCGACACATTCACTATAGATGTTAGAAATCGCTGCTTACGAATTAGTTTTAGTATTCCTAAAAACGTTAAGGTTCCCGCCCACTGTACCGTCAGAGCCTGCGCACACGAGGGAGTCCGTCGGAGTTCTGGGCAGGGGGTTCTTGTTGTAAGGGATAGGTACTTGTAGTTCCTCGTGGGCGTTATTCGGTGCAGTTGTAAGCGATCTATTTCGACGGACGAGAACCGTGGCCTGTCCCTTGTCTGTGCCAGTTTATACTGTGGGACTAAATGTGGCTCGGTTTGTAGTAAAGTCACTTTGACTTCATATGATTTAGGCATTTTCGAGGCAAATATGTACCATTAAAGAAATTCATTAGAAAAATATACAAATAATGATATGTATAGTAAACCCTTAGAATTGCAGGCAATAATAACTTAACCCTTTTTCAGATTTTTTTATATGATGAAATTACAATAGGAATGTTGCATGTCAGAAATAAATTATTTCTTAGTGATCATTGAATAGATTAGAATAGAATAGAATGTTTTTTATTCATGTAAACTTTTTACAAGTGCTTATGAATAGTCAGGTAGTTTTAATTTACCACTGGTTCGGAATGCCGTTAAATTGCCGTTAAATAATATTAAATAGAGTGTCTTCCAAAATAAGTAAAATCCACGTCCGCTGTTATTTTTAAGTTTAATAATCAATTATAAATCGATTAACAATAAAAAGCTCGTCGTATGTTAACTATAAAATGCTGGTCATATGTTTCTGACGTCACATTTCACTATTTCAAACAAAATTCCCAACAGCGCGCGTTTTGACGTTCGACGCAACGTCTCTATTGTGAGCACACTGTGCAGTGGGCGATGCACTTTAACTTCCCAACAGCGCGCGTTTTGACGTTCGACGCAACGTCTCTATTGTGAGCACACTGTGCAGTGGGCGATGCACTTTAACTTCCCAACAGCGCGCGTTTTGACGTTCGACGCAACGTCTCTATTGTGAGCACACTGTGCAGTGGGCGATGCACTTTAACTTCCCAACAGCGCGCGTTTTGACGTTCGACGCAACGTCTCTATTGTGAGCACACTGTGCAGTGGGCGATGCACTTTAACTTCCCAACAGCGCGCGTTTTGACGTTCGACGCAACGTCTCTATTGTGAGCACACTGTGCAGTGGGCGATGCACTTTAACTTCCCAACAGCGCGCGTTTTGACGTTCGACGCAACGTCTCTATTGTGAGCACACTGTGCAGTGGGCGATGCACTTTAACTTCCCAACAGCGCGCGTTTTGACGTTCGACGCAACGTCTCTATTGTGAGCACACTGTGCAGTGGGCGATGCACTTTAACTTCCCAACAGCGCGCGTTTTGACGTTCGACGCAACGTCTCTATTGTGAGCACACTGTGCAGTGGGCGATGCACTTTAACTTCCCAACAGCGCGCGTTTTGACGTTCGACGCAACGTCTCTATTGTGAGCACACTGTGCAGTGGGCGATGCACTTTAACTTCCCAACAGCGCGCGTTTTGACGTTCGACGCAACGTCTCTATTGTGAGCACACTGTGCAGTGGGCGATGCACTTTAACTTCCCAACAGCGCGCGTTTTGACGTTCGACGCAACGTCTCTATTGTGAGCACACTGTGCAGTGGGCGATGCACTTTAACTTCCCAACAGCGCGCGTTTTGACGTTCGACGCAACGTCTCTATTGTGAGCACACTGTGCAGTGGGCGATGCACTTTAACTTCCCAACAGCGCGCGTTTTGACGTTCGACGCAACGTCTCTATTGTGAGCACACTGTGCAGTGGGCGATGCACTTTAACTTCCCAACAGCGCGCGTTTTGACGTTCGACGCAACGTCTCTATTGTGAGCACACTGTGCAGTGGGCGATGCACTTTAACTTCCCAACAGCGCGCGTTTTGACGTTCGACGCAACGTCTCTATTGTGAGCACACTGTGCAGTGGGCGATGCACTTTAACTTCCCAACAGCGCGCGTTTTGACGTTCGACGCAACGTCTCTATTGTGAGCACACTGTGCAGTGGGCGATGCACTTTAACTTCCCAACAGCGCGCGTTTTGACGTTCGACGCAACGTCTCTATTGTGAGCACACTGTGCAGTGGGCGATGCACTTTAACTTCCCAACAGCGCGCGTTTTGACGTTCGACGCAACGTCTCTATTGTGAGCACACTGTGCAGTGGGCGATGCACTTTAACTTCCCAACAGCGCGCGTTTTGACGTTCGACGCAACGTCTCTATTGTGAGCACACTGTGCAGTGGGCGATGCACTTTAACTTCCCAACAGCGCGCGTTTTGACGTTCGACGCAACGTCTCTATTGTGAGCACACTGTGCAGTGGGCGATGCACTTTAACTTCCCAACAGCGCGCGTTTTGACGTTCGACGCAACGTCTCTATTGTGAGCACACTGTGCAGTGGGCGATGCACTTTAACTTCCCAACAGCGCGCGTTTTGACGTTCGACGCAACGTCTCTATTGTGAGCACACTGTGCAGTGGGCGATGCACTTTAACTTCCCAACAGCGCGCGTTTTGACGTTCGACGCAACGTCTCTATTGTGAGCACACTGTGCAGTGGGCGATGCACTTTAACTTCCCAACAGCGCGCGTTTTGACGTTCGACGCAACGTCTCTATTGTGAGCACACTGTGCAGTGGGCGATGCACTTTAACTTCCCAACAGCGCGCGTTTTGACGTTCGACGCAACGTCTCTATTGTGAGCACACTGTGCAGTGGGCGATGCACTTTAACTTCCCAACAGCGCGCGTTTTGACGTTCGACGCAACGTCTCTATTGTGAGCACACTGTGCAGTGGGCGATGCACTTTAACTTCCCAACAGCGCGCGTTTTGACGTTCGACGCAACGTCTCTATTGTGAGCACACTGTGCAGTGGGCGATGCACCTTTAACTTCCCAACAGCGCGCGTTTTGACGTTCGACGCAACGTCTCTATTGTGAGCACACTGTGCAGTGGGCGATGCACTTTAACTTCCCAACAGCGCGCGTTTTGACGTTCGACGCAACGTCTCTATTGTGAGCACACTGTGCAGTGGGCGATGCACTTTAACTTCCCAACAGCGCGCGTTTTGACGTTCGACGCAACGTCTCTATTGTGAGCACACTGTGCAGTGGGCGATGCACTTTAACTTCCCAACAGCGCGCGTTTTGACGTTCGACGCAACGTCTCTATTGTGAGCACACTGTGCAGTGGGCGATGCACTTTAACTTCCCAACAGCGCGCGTTTTGACGTTCGACGCAACGTCTCTATTGTGAGCACACTGTGCAGTGGGCGATGCACTTTAACTTCCCAACAGCGCGCGTTTTGACGTTCGACGCAACGTCTCTATTGTGAGCACACTGTGCAGTGGGCGATGCACTTTAACTTCCCAACAGCGCGCGTTTTGACGTTCGACGCAACGTCTCTATTGTGAGCACACTGTGCAGTGGGCGATGCACTTTAACTTCCCAACAGCGCGCGTTTTGACGTTCGACGCAACGTCTCTATTGTGAGCACACTGTGCAGTGGGCGATGCACTTTAACTTCCCAACAGCGCGCGTTTTGACGTTCGACGCAACGTCTCTATTGTGAGCACACTGTGCAGTGGGCGATGCACTTTAACTTCCCAACAGCGCGCGTTTTGACGTTCGACGCAACGTCTCTATTGTGAGCACACTGTGCAGTGGGCGATGCACTTTAGGCCATTTTTGTCTCTAATATTTTTAATTTTTTAGATTAATTTTGTCGGCTATTAACGATCTATAAACGATTAACTCTAAGTTATGATATTATAATTTGTATTGTTTTGATAATAATTATTTTCTTCGAATTGCAATGAGTTTGATGGATTTTATAATTTTTGTGTTTCTTTTTTGATAAACTTGGTTAATGTAAGATATCGTACTGTAGGATATTTGTAGCTGCGCCACGGCGCGTGTGCTAGATTAGCCTCAGAAGTATAGAGACAATAGAGTCAGGAAATAACCTACTGAGAGCCTAAACCTTAGTTCGTTATCAATAAGCTAGGGCGTGGTTGTAGGTAGGAGACAAAATAAAAGATTGTATAAGGAAATAAACTGTTTTATTCAGGGAAAAACTCCCTCCAAATCAAAGTTTATCTTTACCATTACTTATTGCTTTATCATTAAATAATTTATTATTTCCTTTAAGAAAAATCTACCGCCAGTTCGTAAAAAGCATATTATCTACCGAGAGAAAGAACTGGCAAGAAAAAACTCGGTGGTGTCTATTTTGAAATACCAATTACACATTTGAACAATACATAAATCAACATACATAGTACAACAAAAGAAATATAAAATCAACAATATTCGTACCTGTAGGTATGTCACAGCTTCTTCTTAAAAATAGGAAAATTAATGATGTCTACCGTCAAAGCAGAGCCATTTATAGCCCTTTGGCTACCCTTTCCATAAGTATAATGATACCATATAAAACTCAAATTCAATAGAGTCGACAATAGAGATTAAACTTTAGTTTTAAATTTATACACTTCAAAATTCCACATTATACTCTATTTAAATCTACAATTACTTTACTTCTAAAATATAATAAAATCAATTTCACCATGTAAGACCTTTGGATTAGCTGCTATATATTATCTGTTACGTCTGTAGTATTTTGTCTATCATTTTGACGTGCCTCTGTTTACAAATAAAATGTCAATGGTTTAGAATTAATTCTTAAGCAAAATCTAAAGAGTTTAGTAGCAATTTCAAGAAATAAATAGCAACTCTAACCATTTATCTTATACGGCCAAACTGACAATTGCTTCGTTCTCGAAGCAACAAAATAAAAACAAACAATTCGTAAAGTAAATTTTTAACAACATCAAAACATTTTTTTTTTTTTTTTTGCAAACAACATGTCTGTGGCTTCCAACAAAATTAAAAAAAACATTTTAAACATGTGTGTGACATACAAAATTACCACACAGTTTACTCTCAAAAATACAAGAAATATTTTTCTCGCCACAGCACATAAATGTTTCCAAACAAGATATCCTTTAACCCCATTGGTTTTAAACCAATATCAAAAAATATTTTTAACACCACTGGTATTAAAGCGATATTATAAAAATACTTTTCAACACCGTTGGTTCCAACGTTTTAAAGTATCATCTACAAAATATCCTTCAACACCATTGGTTTTAAGGCAACACCGTAAACATCATAAAATTGTCCCTTAACACCATTGGTTTTGATCCATATACCTATCACTATACAATTTTTCATAAATAAAATATAAAATCCAAAAAGGTAGTAAATAAAAACATATGAAGGTAGGTACCAAAAATTAAAATGTCAAAAAATATCACACAAAAATAATTTACATTAAAAAGATCGTCAAAGAAGTAATCAATATCAAAAATAGTTAAATACAAGAAAATCCATGTTCAAAAATTTAAAACATTTCAAACATCAAAAACGTCAGAAAATAAAAAGTATTATTCAAAACAAAAACCTTCGGAATTAAAAAATATCAAAACAAGTGGGTAGTCAAGAATCTCTAAATTCCAATATTCTAAATTTAAGTTTCAGGTTTGACCATAGTCCACCACGCTGGCCAAGTGTGGTTTGGCAGATCCATTACATCACATTACATAACGGTGGGTATTTATAAAAAAACAATGACATCAAACAATCAGTAGCTACTATTCTATAATCTGACAATTGCCTCCGGCCTTTATTGCAAGGTACCTATTCCCCTGCTGAATGGGACTTAGCGGCATAGCAACAGGATAAGACATCAGCAGCCTAACCTATCCATATATAAAAACTACAAAAATAAACTCAAACAAAATTTCTAAACTATTGTAGGTAGGTATCACAAATCTTTCATCTCTACGTTTCGCGAGTGAGAACTCCGATGCAAAGTCAATAGCAAATTTACAAAAATGGCCACGCTAATCGCGTTTCTGATCAATGAATCATCAATATTTAACGAATGATGCAATATGTATTTCTGTATTGTTCTTAATTTGAAACAAAATTACAACAATTTTTTTTTTTTTTCTTTTTTTTTTTTTTTTGTTCTTTTTTTTCCTTCTTTTCTCTCTGTCATTATGTAACACATAAATAAATTATATACATCTATTCGGCCAACCTGAAAAGTACTTCGTTCTCGAAGTACTTACATAGGAAATGCCTCAAGAACATAACTAAAAAAAAAGTAAGATGACTCATCACTCGTAAAACAATATTCAATGATTCAATGTCAACATCACTATCATATAAATTACGAATATACGGCTAGACGTCAGACGTAAATTAAATTAGAACACAAATTAATCATCAGTAAATATTTACTGACAAACTTGCTTTACAGTTTTTCACCGCTCGGTCAGTCTGACATTTAACCACATTTTATTATTATCAAACTACAAACCTAGGTGCGATTAGAAAATGTAACTAATTAACCGTATACAAAAAAAAATTACAAAACCTGAGAGGTCTTTTTGTCAACTGTGTCAAGTCTAATTGTAATCGTATGATCATTTACTTAACAAAAATTTCATACCAACTAAGTACCTGCAAAATTTTAACATTAATTTACGTAATATCGATTTGTGTTACTAGCTGGGACATCATGCGATTAAACACCTTCAAACATTAATCTGAGTCATTGAAACAGAACATCTATACTGAATACAAAATTACCCACAAATTTTATTTATTTAGTACCCACATCTTTATTTCTGTAATACAATTAGTTTTAAAACAAATAAAATGACGGCAGGTACTATGAAACTGTGTTACACATTACACAGAGTATTAATAGGTCCATGATTACGCAATAAAACTTTCTAAGGCCTACCTGCCTGAAAAAATAGTCTTGCAAAAACTTTTTTTTTTTTTTCACTTTCACAACACTTTGAAGAAAATAAGCTTCCATACCGATTTAGGGTATCCAGATTAAGGGTATCCAATGTCCATTGTGGTACCTCTCGTGGACGTCAGTCATCACAACGCCTGTTGCAACATCTTTGATGGCTTTTCACAAAGCCATCCGAAATGGCCGGTATTTCTGAAACTTGTACAACTGTATTAGAAAAGGCACAATTCAGCCATATCGTATCCCACTTCTGATGCTAGATTAGCCTCAGAAGTATAGAGACAATAGAGTCAGGAAATAACCTACTGAGAGCCTAAACCTTAGTTCGTTATCAATAAGCTAGGGCGTGGTTGTAGGTAGGAGACAAAATAAAAGATTGTATAAGGAAATAAACTGTTTTATTCAGGGAAAAACTCCCTCCAAATCAAAGTTTATCTTTACCATTACTTATTGCTTTATCATTAAATAATTTATTATTTCCTTTAAGAAAAATCTACCGCCAGTTCGTAAAAAGCATATTATCTACCGAGAGAAAGAACTGGCAAGAAAAAACTCGGTGGTGTCTATTTTGAAATACCAATTACACATTTGAACAATACATAAATCAACATACATAGTACAACAAAAGAAATATAAAATCAACAATATTCGTACCTGTAGGTATGTCACAGCTTCTTCTTAAAAATAGGAAAATTAATGATGTCTACCGTCAAAGCAGAGCCATTTATAGCCCTTTGGCTACCCTTTCCATAAGTATAATGATACCATATAAAACTCAAATTCAATAGAGTCGACAATAGAGATTAAACTTTAGTTTTAAATTTATACACTTCAAAATTCCACATTATACTCTATTTAAATCTACAATTACTTTACTTCTAAAATATAATAAAATCAATTTCACCATGTAAGACCTTTGGATTAGCTGCTATATATTATCTGTTACGTCTGTAGTATTTTGTCTATCATTTTGACGTGCCTCTGTTTACAAATAAAATGTCAATGGTTTAGAATTAATTCTTAAGCAAAATCTAAAGAGTTTAGTAGCAATTTCAAGAAATAAATAGCAACTCTAACCATTTATCTTATACGTGCGTATACACGGAGGGACGGGAGGGACGGGAGGGGGGGGGAGGGTAGTACCCGCATTTCCATTACAATCCAATATTTACACTATGTAGAGGTGCTGTATGACTTCATTCATAGGGAATGAAGGAAATCGTGTAGAATCGTGTAGATTTCCTTCATTCCCTATGAATGAAGGAAATCGTGTAGAATAGTTCAGTCATACAGCACCTCTACATAGTGTAAATATTGGATAGATCATGCATTACAAGATCTAAACCCAAACATGATCGATACTGGTGATTAATTTGAGCGTCGCTCAGTTCTCACCGTACATGTAGTGTCATAGGACGGGACAGCTGTCGTGAGCCGAGCCCGCAGCCCGGAGCCCGGGCCCACTGAAGCCTGTGTCAGTCGAAGCGCCCCACCGAGCGTACCGGGATTCTACATTGACACTGTCCAAATATGGTCCAATGAAAAAAAAGGGATCCCAAAATTCTTAAGATCCCGTGCTCTGTAGAGATCTTTGCAAGAGACCTATGGCCAGCGGTGGACAATTAGATATAAGACTGGTGCTGCCCTCCCCTTGTCCGCCGACGGCACACGTCGCTCGGATTTGCTCAACACGAAAGACGAGTGTATTAGGACTATTGTCTTTAACTACTGATTACTTATACAAAGTAAATAATGTTACGTGTAATATTTATACGTGAACTAAACACGTGTCATCCCTCACGTTTACGTATTATGTTACGTGTAATATTTATACGTGAACTAAACACGTGTCATCCCTCACGTTTACGTATTATGTTACGTGTAATATTTATACGTGAACTAAACACGTGTCATCCCTCACGTTTACGTATTATGTTACGTGTAATATTTATACGTGAACTAAACACGTGTCATCCCTCACGTTTACGTATTATGTTACGTGTAATATTTATACGTGAACTAAACACGTGTCATCCCTCACGTTTACGTATTACGTTACGTGTAATATTTATACGTGAACTAAACACGTGTCATCCCTCACGTTTACGTATTAATGAAGTCTTTTTATTTGAACCTTTAAAGGCCAGTGCTCCGTGTTTAGTGGTGAGCAGTGCTGTGTTGCCTCTATGGCGTACAGTAACTTTTCACCCCCCACTACGTGACTAGTGTCTAGTGCTAAGACAGTAAAGTTATGGCATTTTTGTGCCAAATATTTCATGGTAATATTTCAGTTAGGTGCTTTTTGAAGATTTTTTAACCGACTTCAAAAAAAGGAGGAGGTTCTCAATTCGACTATGATTTTTGCGAACAATGATACGAGTATCTAATTATATAATTACTTGTTATCTACTGGCCATTTACTGGCGTAACTTTTGACACGTTTTGGTTCCGTACCTCAAGAGGAAAAAAGGAATCCTTATAGAATCACTTCGTTGTCCGTCTGTCCGTTTGTAGTGTTTGTCAAGAAAACCTACAGGGTACTTCCCGTTGAGCTAGAATCATGAAGTCTGGACTCTGGTAGGTAGGTAGGTCTTATAGCACAAGTACATAAATCCGATAACCGTGAATTTGTGGTTACAAATCAAACAAATATTACAATGTATTCATGAACAAATAATTAGTATATTTTCAAAGTAAGATAACTATACCAAGTTGGGTATCGTAAATGAAAGGGCTTTACCTGTACATTTTATAACTATCCGTATCATTTTATATTTTTTTATACATAATAGTTTTTGATTTATCGTGCAAAATGTCGAAAAAGTACGACTACAGAACCCCTGGTGCGCTAGTCTGACTCGCACTTGGCCGGTTTTTATACAATTTAAGGTCAATTTTAAGCATCTTAAAAGTTTTAAAAGAATGTCTAAATACGTGAACCGTTTACGTAATTATTATAAGAACAACTTGGAGCAATAATTATACTTGGTAAATGATTTTGTAGTGTAATGTTGTTTTTGTGTAAGTAAGAGATATGTCTTTCTATTTGAGTGTGAGTTTTAATAAAGAATTTATTTTTAAAGTTTCGAGTATTTTTTTATTACTCTGGGGGGGCTATTGTAGATAAGTCTATAATCATCGCCACGTCACGTCGTGTTATCTAGAAAGTAAATAAAAATAATCTGGAAAGGAGTGTCTACCGTAATGAATGAATTAACGATAAGATAATTATGCATTCACTATATTTATTGATAGGTAAGTATTTGTATGAGATAAAGCTACTTATATTGTATCTTAGTTTACTGTGGATCTTATGATATCAGGTGAGTACATGGTCGCTAATGTATTGTTCTACGTCGATGCGTCGGGCGAGCTACGCGACGAGGGGCGGCAAGCGCTCGCCGAACGCCTTCCTGACGGGGCCGCGCTCGTCGCTCTTGCGCGCCACGTGTCTGCGTCGGGCGAGCTACGCGACGAGGGGCGGCAAGCGCTCGCCGAACGCCTTCCTGACGGGGCCGCGCTCGTCGCTCTTGCGCGCCACGTGTCTGCGTCGGGCGAGCTACGCGACGAGGGGCGGCAAGCGCTCGCCGAACGCCTTCCTGACGGGGCCGCGCTCGTCGCTCTTGCGCGCCACGTGTCTGCGTCGGGCGAGCTACGCGACGAGGGGCGGCAAGCGCTCGCCGAACGCCTTCCTGACGGGGCCCGCGCTCGTCGCTCTTGCGCGCCACGTGTCTGCGTCGGGCGAGCTACGCGACGAGGGGCGGCAAGCGCTCGCCGGAACGCCTTCCTGACGGGGCCGCGCTCGGCGCTCTTGCGCGCCACGTGTCTGCGTCGGGCGAGCTACGCGACGAGGGGCGGCAAGCGCTCGCCGAACGCCTTCCTGACGGGGCCGCGCTCGTCGCTCTTGCGCGCCACGTGTCTGCGTCGGGCGAGCTACGCGACGAGGGGCGGCAAGCGCTCGCCGAACGCCTTCCTGACGGGGCCGCGCTCGTCGCTCTTGCGCGCCACGTGTCTGCGTCGGGCGAGCTACGCGACGAGGGGCGGCAAGCGCTCGCCGAACGCCTTCCTGACGGGGCCGCGCTCGTCGCTCTTGCGCGCCACGTGTCTGCAACAAGCGCACGTCTGTAGCGCGGCGGGAGGCTGGCACGCAGCTCCTTGTACAGGTCGAATACGACGTCTGAGACCGTACGCTAAGGGGCCCCAACTAGAACCCACCGCGTCACCTCCGCGTTGTGTCCGAGTAGAACCGAATATCACTTTTTCAACTGTGATTAAGTAAGTTCTTTATGTCATACTTTTGTAGGACTTCCTGCTAAGAGTTTTGAAACTTTTGAATGGTTTAAAAATATTTGCGAATGCAGCGCTCCAAGTGATCACATGGGGAACTACATAAATATATTACGCGAAGTTGAAATGGCAATCGGGGAAGGAACGCCCCGCACACCTGCACAGCCCGCGGGTGACGTGCGGGCAGGGTCATCAATCTTAGAACAAATAGCATGGTACTTCAATTCATTTAGTACCAAAAGGCAATAGCAGACCGCGCTACTGTGACTGGACAAATTCGATATATTATTCTGTGGTCAAGGCATCCCATGTTTAATTTTTCTACCAAATTGGTAGTTTAGTTTACATTAACATATTTGTATTTTAAAGAAAACAATATTCTCTAACCATTAATTGCTATTTACCAATATTTTATTTGGTTCTACCTTTGGTATGTATCATTGATTTAATAAATATTCTTGAAAATAAAATTGTCAGACAATTTTTTGCTATTGATATGGTAGAAATTGGGCAAACAACCTGGTCTGTGCTGGCGGTCGTAATGTTTTCTGATTATGCTATTTTCAATACCTTTTGTAACTATTTAAAGCCAGTTTTTAGTGATTTCACGCTACGTTTAGCAAACCAGTGAACCTAACCCACGCTAAGGAAGCTGTCAGAGATTCTAGTGTTTTGAGACCAAAGAACTTTTAAGTTTTCCGTACCCATGTTTGAAACAGAGACTTCCAGTGTTTTGAGACAGGACTCCAGTGTTTTGAGACAGAACTCCAGTGTTTATTTACGAGACAGGACTCCAGTATAGTTGTAGTTAGGTACTAGTTAAGTTTAGTGAACATTTCTTACAAGAGGGGCTGTATTCCAGGCTGTTCAGGTTCACTGCAGGTTTGTAAATGCCATTGTAATACCGTCATAGGTATCTACTTTAATCCTTGAATGCAATTTTTATTAAATTCCTTGAACTTGATGACAATATGGTTCACGCATAGGTTTTTCTTTAGGTATTGGGCGTTCCGATCCAGTGATAGATTCTCTTGACGATTCGAAAGCACCTATTTACAAGTTTATTTGAATAAAGAAGTAGGTATTTCTTTAGTTTTTCTAGACCAAATTCCTATCATGATCAACACATCGCTGGCTCACTACAGAGCACGGGTCACTTCTTAGAGTGAGAAGGGGTTTAGCCATAGTCTACCACACTGGCCATGTGCGGATTGGTAGACTTCACACCCTTTGATAACATTATGCAGAACTTTCAGGCATGCAGGTTTCCTCACGATGTTTTCCTTCACCGTTAAAGCAAGTGATATTTAATTAGTTAAAACACAACTCCGAAAAGTTAGAGGTGCATGCCCTAGGCCTAGATTGAACCCCCGACCTCAGATTAGATGTGATTAGATTAATTGAGTCAGATTTAGTGAACATGTTATGAACTTGTGACCATACTAAGATACTCATATTTTTACTTTTCAGGTTTAGAAAATGTCCTGCATGAATTTCCAAATCATGCAAAAGATTTGGATCTTTTTATGACCTGGATTCATAATATTGATATCTTGAAACTAAACTACTCGGCACCAGACCCCAGTCCTCAGGCAACTTTATAAACTGTTTTAGGATAAGGAAGAGTGATTAGGATTAATTTTGGTAAAAATAAAGATTAGAATCCAAAAATTTCTATTATTTAAAAATATGTGTTCAGATTAATTATTATAGATTTTTTTTAAATTTACATGATATGTTAAATTGTAAGGGAGTCAAATATTAATAAATAATTAATCTGAACACAATCCTACCTTCCATAGCAGTCCTATATGTATGTATTATATGTATAGGTATGAACCTATAAAGCAGTCTATATATATAGGTAGGTATGTACATATTATGAATATTAGTTCCGTTCGTCAGATACAGATGGCGCTACTAAGCTGTTGCCATTATTAGCTCGCGAGATAGTACTCTATTTCCATATGTTAAAAGTACTCTGTGCGTGCGGGTGCGGACGTAACTAGTTACCATTAAAAATAGTACCTTGTATACATACGTATTAATCTATGGTCGCTGCCACGAAGTAGAGTTAACTTCCAATATGTTATTTAAAGCAAATATCTATTTATTGCTATCCCACTTTGACTAAGCAATTAGAGCGAGAGATTGGACCTCAGTGGAGAGC